>NW_017671332.1:216627-253986 GCF_001879085.1 Nicotiana attenuata
TCCCTTGTTTGCAATCGTTATGTGAAAGTTGTCTTGTATGTTACTTGTTGTTTATATTTAAAGTCACAATTATAGCATGGCCAGGAACCACACTAGTGGATCTTGGGGGGTGCCTAACACCTTCCCCCCGAGATAATTTCAAGCCCTTACCCATTCTCTGGTTCTTTTTTTATTTTTATTCTTTGTGTCCTAATGCACTCAATCATTAGGTGGCAACTCTTCTAATTTTCAAACCCGGTTCCCAAAAGGAAAAGAGTTGTCCGTCCAAATGTCATAAACCCGATTTCGCGAGAAAAAGGGGGCATCGACAGCAGTGGCCTCCTTACTTGAACCTCCCAAGTGTTCAGGTGTACAGACTTTCCCGGTTCTAGTCATTCCGTGTGCAGCGTCAGATTCCTCTACCTTTGCCTTCCTCTTCCGCCGAGCCTTGGCGACATAATCCCAGGGTATTGCTTTTGAGTTGAATGGGGGTGTGGTTGATACTGTCATAGTGAAGGGTGTGACCACCTCTACTTTAAATGGAGTGGGGGTGGTTGCGAGCGGAGCCACTTCTACCTCAAATGGCACTGATTTAGTTATCTCAGCCTCGATCGGTGCCTGAGTCTGAACAACAATAGGAGTAAGTGTAACTGCAACCTTAGAGTCATCGCCTTCTCGAATAAGCCCGATCGACCCCTCAGGGTCCCATTCTTCATTTGTCTCTATCACATGTATACCATCACCTCTGTGATCAGGGAGGGGATTGTTGCGGACATTAGGTGCGGCTTCCTTTGCTTGTATGACCTTGTTGTCATTTAGCGTTTGGATCTTATCCTTCAATGTCCAACACTCAGCAGTGGTGTGCCCTTTCATAGCAGAATGGTACGCATAAGTTTTGTTCGGATTGACCCACTGGGATGGATTTTCTAATGCCACAGCAGGAACAGGAGTGACATAACCGATGGCTTTCAACCTTTCATATAATTGGTCGATGGGCTTAGCAATGGCGGTATACTATCTGGGTGGCTTGCGGTCAAAGTTTGGTCGTGGTCTTGGATAATATTGACGAGCTGGTGGTGATTGGAAGTCGGATGGTTGGGAGTTATAGGTGTGATGGACAGAGGCTAGTTGGGAGTATCTGGGAGATGAAGGTTGGTATGGGGGCGGTGATGCCTAGTATGTGGGTGAAAGTGTTTGATATGTGGGTGGAGGTGTTTGATATGTGGGTGGATGTGTTTGAAATGTGGGTGGAGGTATTTGATAGAAAAGTGGAGATTTTGGGCCCTGGACTACCATTACTGCCCCAACATCTCTCTTCTTCGATATGCCACCTGACTGTAGTGCTTTATTCGTGGCTTGCAAAGCCTCGAAGTTTGTTACCATTCCACTCTTGATCCCTTCTTCAATACTTTCTCCGAGTTTGATGATGTCAGAGAATTTATGATTTTCGATAACCATCATATTGCGGGTCCTGTGCCCTGACGAAGAATTTATTCATCTCTTCTTCGTACAGAGATGGCCTGACCTTGGCTGCTTCCGACCCCCAACGAGTAACATATTCATGGAATGCCCAGGGGGTTTCTTCTTAAGATTCTGAATGTATAAGACATCCGGTGCATTCTCTGTATTGAACCTGAACCAGTCCATGAAATCCGACGCCATGCTTACCCAATTTGACCACTTCTTGGGATTTTGGCTGATATACCAAGACAACCCGTCCCCAGTAAGGCTCCTCATGAAGAGCTTCATTCGGATTTTTTCATCTTTCCCGACCCGGACAAGTTTGTCACAATAAGTCTGTAGATGAACCCTGGGATCACCTGTACCATCGAACATTTCGAACTTGGGAGGTTTGTACCCCTCTGGTATACATTCGGTTGTATGCACAGGTCCTCATAGTTCAAACCCTCTATTCCTCTGTCGCCCTCAACACCTTGAACTCGGCTTGTTAACTTCTTGAGTTCTTCAGCCATGTTTTTGATGAGCAAATCCTTTTCGGAGGGTTCCGGTGTACAGGAGATTGGTTGGGTGGAATGAGGTATGGTTTACACATAGATGGGGTTGCTTTGATGGGTGCCAGGAACTTGGGTGTAGTGATGGTCATTGATGGAGTTTTGTGGATCAGGAATGAGTGGTGGTGTGTTTTGGGGAGTGTGGTAAGTGGAGGCTGGCGGGTAATGAATTGGTTGATGGTGTTGCTGCGACGGAGCTGGTAATGGGTTGGGATTCTGGGGTGGAGTTGCATATTGATTTGGCGCGGGAGGATTTTGTGGGTGTTGGTTTTGGGTGCTTTGAGGAGGTGCTGGGTTCTTAGCGTTCTGTTGGTTGATGTCAGGGACATTCAGGGTAAGCTACAGGTTTGCCAAGTTGCGAACATGCTCAAGTTCTCCTTGCAGTTCCAGTATCTTTTGCTCCAGTCTTAAAACCAGATCATTTGGGGCCGGAGTACTACGGCTGTCGGAGGTTTCTGCATTCTCAATATTCTCCTTTCGGATACCACTTAAATCGTCCATCTTGGCCTTTCCTTTGCCTTTTGTGTTGCTTGGAGGAGGAGGAGGTGGAGAGCCTTTGGATCTGGTGTGATATGCTGATGAGGCCAGTATGATTGAACCAACCTAAGGGGAGGGGAATAATAATAAAAATAAGCAAAAACAAAAGGTAACAAGTCTGTGAGGATCCTAAAATGTTTACAGTATTTAACCACATATTGCGGAAATATAAATTCGCGTCTTAATTTGGGAGCCTCGTTGTGCCCGAGGTAGGCCTAGCGACAAATAGATTTGGAGAACTTTTAATGCCAATAAATGCTTCATTTCATAATGTAGACGATTGACGAATCCCAAAATGACACTAAGATAATAATAAGATAAGTCACTATTGGCATTTGGCCTTATTACATTTGAAAAGCAAGTAAACCTAATCTATTTGATCTCGGAAGGACTTTTCAGGCTGAATGCTCTTGTCGATCAAATCCCCCAGTTCGCGTAGGCTCATTAGCAGGGATGCCTTTGCCAAATGCCCTTCTTCGTTTCCCTCAGTGTTTTGGCAGTCGGTGACTCTCTTCCTCACTTTTCCTTCCAATTCCAACAGGCTGTATTCCAGATATTGAAGCTTCTCGCTAGATTTGGTGACCCTCTCTTTCCATTAATTGATTTGGTCATCTGATGGAAGATTCCTCCACCAGTCTAGCAAGAGTGAGGGTGTGCTAACCATACCGAAGCTGGGGACCTCGTGCCTTATTTTCTGCAAAACAAAAGGGTTAGACCTTACCCCTACCAGACTCGACTATTTATACATTTGTGATCAATATATCGGCATTTAGTTCTCCAAATTGATGCACAGAACGTGGTTGTGTCCGTTGGGATTATGGAAAACCCGATGGACTTTGGATAAGGCTTATCTTAAAGGGTCATTATGTGGACAACATGACTGATCCGACTAGTTTTGACCATGATGCATGCACAATTTTAACCAGAGTAAGGTTTCTATGGGGTTTTAGACTGGTACCCTTGAGCGAACAACTCGAGGGGGAAGGCACAGAACCATCGACTACACCGCTGATCGACTAGTTTTACCGGAAATAAGCCTTTCCGAATTTAAGGGTAGTAAATAGGAAGAGCGCAACCACTCATTAAAGCGTTGCTATAGGATTTGATACACACGAGTGGAATATGATGTAGAGCATGATTTATGCAACAATAAATATCATGTAGTCAAGTATTTGCACGTAGAAAAAATAAATACGGTATTTAAATAATTGAAAGACAGTTATGGAAAAGGAAACAAAGAGACAAGTCAGTTTCAGGAATAAAGAATCATAAATGCTTAAATGAAAATAGACAGTTAAATTCAAATAAAAGGAAAGGGTACGGGACAAGGAATGCTTGGACTAATTCATAAAAATAAGTTCGTTATGGTAAGAGCCTAAGATATCCCCAGCAGAGTCACCATGCTGTCGCGCCCCTTTTTTTCCCTCCTCGCGGGGAGAAGTCTGGGTTTCGACATTCATGGGGGTAATAACTCATTTCCTTTTGGGAATTGGGTATTTGAAGAGTCGCTACCTAACGGATTATGGTGTGTTAGGGCACCTAGAGCAATTAACTCTTAGATTGGTTTGCATTACCAGAGATTAGAGTAAGGGCTCGAAATAACCTCGAGGGGAAGGTGTTAGGCACCCCTCTTGGTACAACTGTAGGTCCCGGCCGAACTTATACTTATGAATTAGTCCATTAACAAAATAAACAGTTGAAGAAAATAATTGCAAATAGAGCATGTAGGTCATTGTATAAGACAAGGATTTAAATAAGTTGTGTGCGTAAACAAGGGAAAGTAAAGTTTTCAAGTAAAGATGATTTAGGAGAGAGGGGTCCTAGGTTGGTTAGCGTATAGGATCACATCAGCACAATGCCTAGTAATCACTCCTTAGAAAGGGGCTACGCGTGGCATTAGCGAACCAATCATCATATCCATATCTACCCTTCCCATCCCCTTAGTGGTCATGCAAAGCGAGTGTTGGTCAGCGATCTCTATTGCATGCTGCTACCCGTCCCTTCTTAATGGTCCTGGAGGGATTTAGGACCTCTAGCTATAGGTGGTTCTAGAGAGACCCCTAAGGTTTAAAAGGTGAAAACACTAAGGCGACAAGCAATAACACATAGGACTCTTAGCAAACAAGAACAGGATTGAGCAAATAAGAGGCTCAGTTTACCTCCGCAAGTAAAGCATATAAACACCATGACTCAAACACAAATAAAGGCCTTTTTGTTAAACAGTATCCTAAGGCAGGATGTCTAAATGAATATACAGAAGACAAGCAGTTTATTTTTTATAAACTCAAAAGTAAAGCCCTGTCAATTGCCTACTGATTTTTTAAAAGCTTGTTAAACCCGAAGAACATTAAGTCACAAAAACGGTTTCAGGGTTGCAATATTCGAAAAACGTCCTATAGGCTTGCCTATATGTGGCATACAGATGACTATATTTTATATAGTGAAACAAGGCAGGTTTTTAAAACGGACCTTTTAATCCCTATAGGCATACTGTCTAATGATAGATTAAAGAAGTTTTGAAAGAATTCGTTTCAAGAAAAATAAACTAATTAAACCAGTTTCGAAGTGACTGAACGCGGACTGGATTGATTTATTTAAACTAGTTTAGGCAGAATTTCTGGTCACATTCCTTGTAGGCAAGATATCTAGTTGTTAAACACTGATTTCAGAAACGTTGCAGGCATGATGTCAAATAATAAAAACATGCAACACTTATCGTAACAGAAGCCGGGTTAAATTATATCCTATAGGAATGGCATCTACTTGTGAAACTGATTTTAAGACTTATAAACATGATTTCTAACATGGAAAGACAAGTATAGTAAAATCCTATAGGTAGGGTTTCTAACATGGTAAGGCAAACATAGTAAAATGTAAAGTCCTATAGGCATGGTTTCTACCCGCATTACCCCACAAGCATGTAACTATCCACCCTTTTTCACTAATTTCCCCAATATTTGTTTACAAATTATTACAGACCATATGAATGAATTACATAAATAAATAAGAAAATAAGAAGTTATTCTATAGGGAGCCTTCAATTAGGCCCAAGTTTCCAAAGCCTCCAATAGCCTCAAATGCCCAAATTCCATAGACAATGTCATAGTCCAGGTGCATCAAAGTTCCCTAACGATCTCAAGGATCCCGGGCAGTGCTTACACCTAGACTTGGTAACCAAATCGAATAAGTTCCATGTGGAAGGGCCAGCCTCAGTATGCCAGAGTTCAGAGGGTTCTCAAGAGGATCCCAAGGCAGTACACATACTGGAGGGGGCAGAACCTATTGACTTAGGAGTAGAGTGGGAGTGCTTGATATATTTTGAAAGGGTTTTAATAAGAAAACAGTGTTAAAAAAAAGACTTGTTTGAAACAGTTTTGTAGAGTAAAAGAGAGAGTCATGTAGTAAACCAACTTTGAAAGGAGAGAATTACAGGATTAGACAACAGTAAATTAAACATGGAGTACAAAACCACATCAGCAATATTCACAGCACCAAAACAGGAGAAAAGATCTTACACACAAGGGTGATGGGGATTGGGGACACATAGAACGCATGATTGTAAACACACAACAGGCAAAGGTCTTAGGAATTGGTACAAACATGCTAAGACACAACTAATCAGACATAGTCACAGAACCAGCAATGCTTAAGGGAGTTTAGTATATGATTTAAGACCAATCCCAGAACCATACAAGTCAGGAGTGCAGACTACATAGAGGGGATTCATACCAGAAAACAGATAGTGCAAACAGACTACATAAAGGGGGGTAACATGCTCATATTGATCCTAAGGAAGGGGGGTTCATAATATGCTAATCATGTAACCATATTAACTACAAGTTTCACAGCAAAACCATAAGTAGAAGCAAACTAGAAACAGGATGAACTGAAGCAATAAAAGAACCATATTATTTTTGGAACTTAAACTGAAATTAGAACATACCAGTAAAGAAGACAGTAAGCAAAAGTGAAGGAGTAGGAGAGCACAATAGTTATCCTCAACTTGCAACCGACTAACTCAGAATAAGAGCAAGTAGCACAAAGAAAGAGCAGAAAGTTTAAGTGTGAGAGAGAGAGCTTTTGAACCAAAAAGTTTGTGTCTGTGTTAATGAGAGAGTATGTATAAATAGTAGTTCGAAATTAGATAAAACTAAGGTAAGAATCATAGTAGCATAGTAATTAAGGAACTCAGAATCAATTAGAGCAAAATCAGGACAAGTACTCCCTTAAGTTAAGGGAATTAATTCAAACGGTAAGAACAAGTAATAATTAAGGAAAGAAATCAGTGTATGACTAATAAGGAAAGATTCAAATTCAGTAAGTATAGGGTAAACAATTAGGCTAAGTTCAGAACACTCTAATTAAGGAAATAGTCAGTAAGAATAAAGTACCACAGCAGACAAGGTAGGTGAATCAGTTAATTTGATTAGAAGGGGTCGAAATTGAGGGTTTAAAGGAAGGTCTTTCAATCAAACCCAAAAAATAGGAAATCTAGAATCAATCAAGAGGGAGTCATGATTCAGTATTCAACATATAAATAGAGTAAGACGATCAGGCACAGCAAACATGCAGGTTAAACAGTATTGATAGAAAGAGGCTAGTCTGAAAAATAAAGATGAACATAAAGAATCAGTTTAAACAAAGTTTTAGAAGAAGTTCCAAAAATCCTAATTTTAGAAGGAAGGGAAAACACTTTGAAATCGATGATTCTTGTAAAAGGGATTCAAGAGCAGTGTAAAACATCAAAGAAACAAACACGAATCATTTTAAAACGTACATATCTAAGAGATGTAGGCAGAAATTAGGGTTTCAGAAGAAACCCAAGGAGAGGTGAAAGAACCTGTTTAGAATCCCAAAGATCGTGACAAATACAGTGTGATTTTGCTCGAAATCATACCGGAGTAGCCAAGAACAACCAAATAGCAAACCCTAGATGCAAGTTGGCGTGGCCTAGGACCCTTGAAGAACTTAGAGAAGGCAAGCATAGCATTAGAGGGGCCATTGGAGGCTTAGGAGTTGACGGGAGATCACCGGAGAAGACCGGAGAAGAAGGTCGGCGGTTGAAGGAGCTAGGGTTAGGTTGAGTGGTTGAGAGAGGAGAGGAGATGAGAGAATACAGAGGCGGCGGTCTCTGAGGAATGAGGTAGGGTTAGAGGTCGTTTGGGATAAAAAGGAATGAACGGACGAGGGTCGTTGATCTTTAACGGCCAGGATTTGACAGGTCTTGGGTCGGGTAGGCGGGTTTAGTGTCTGGGTAGGGTAGTTTGGTTAGAAATTGGGCTGGGGTTGGGTTTTAATTGGGCTAAGATTAAAATGCAGATCTGGCTATATTTTAAATAGCCAATTTTTCCCATATAATTTTATAATAAATAATTTCTGGAAAATAATTTTGTGTACTAAAATGATTTAAAATAGATATTTAACATTTTAAAAATATAGGAGACCGATTTTATGCATATAAATGTAATTATACATTAATGGGGCTAATATTGCAATTATATGCAATTTAGCTTTAAAAAAATACAAAATGCAATTCTAAAAAAGCGCGAAAAATATTTTAACCATATTTTGGCATAAATATAGAAATTAAATGACTAAATCATCACAACAATAATTTGAGGGATAACTATTGAGGACTTTATGAATAAAAGGGAAGGAGATAAATCAATTTAAATCCTTAAAATTATGAAAAAAATTATAAAAACCTTGTGCATGCTTATATATGCATATATATGCTATTTTGAAGGTATTTATGCATATATAAAAATATAGGGAAAAATTGGGTATCAACAACGGGTAGTTGTCCTTGATGGTAGCCTTGTTCAACTGGCGGTAATCGGTGCACATCCGCATGGTCCCATCCTTCTTCTTCACAAATAACACTGGTGCACCCCAAGGTGACACACTCGGCCTAACAAGCCCCTTTGCTGACAACTCCCCAAGCTGCTCCTTCAACTCCTTCAACTCTTTCGGAGCCATACGGTATGGTGGGATAGATACAGGCTGGGTTCCTGGAGCCAGGTCAATACAGAAATCAATATCACGATCTGGCGGCATGCCAGGAAGGTTAGAAGGAAACACATCGGCAAACTCCCGGACTACTGGAACTGAATCAATCGTCGGAGACTCTGCGGTGGTGTCCCGAACATAAGCTAGATAAGCCAAAAAACCCTTCTCGACCATGTGCCGAGCCTTTAGAAAGGAGATAACCCGACTAGATGTACTAACTGAGGAACCCTTCCACTCCAACATTGGCAAATCTAGCATTGCTAAAGTAACAGTTTTGGCATGGCAATCTAGGACAGCGTGATATGGGGATAACCAATCCATGCCCAGGATGACCTCAAAGTCGGTCATATCAAGTAAAAAAAGGTCCTCTATAGTTTCAAAAACACATAATCTGACCACACAGGACCGTTAGATCCGATCCACAACCATAAAATAGCCCACGGGAGTGGACACATAAACAGGAGTACCCAAGGACTCACAAGGAATATCCAAAAAGTGAGCAAACAGAGATGACACATATGAATAGGTAGACCCTATATCAAATATCACTGAAGCATCCCTACCACAGACGGAAATAATACTTGTGATAACGGCGTCCGAGGCCAATACATCTGGTCTGGCTGGAAAAGAATAGAATCTGGCTAGAGCGTCGACTGGCTGGCCTCCACCTGACTGAGTAGTAGCTGGATGACCTCTCCCTGCCTGGCCTCCACCTCTAGGACGGCCTCTACCAGTCTGTCTTCTGCCTCTGGGCGGCTGGGCAACCGGTGCTGTAATCGTGGGCTGCTAACCCTGTTGCATTGCCTTGCCCCGAAGCCTGGGGCAGGTCCTCTTCATGTGACCCAGATCTCCACACTCGTAACAACCTCTCGACACCATATATTGATGTCCTAAAGTCTGGCCTTGATGGCCTGAATACCCACTGGAGGAACTCTAAATAGCTGGTGGGCGGTATGAACTCTCCGATATAGCACTAAAGTGGGAGCTGGAAGAACCTTGGGGACCTGAATACCCGCTGGAAAACCCTGGATGGCTGGCAGGCGGTAAGAACTCTCTGGTATGGAACTGAAATAGGGGCGTGATGGAGCACCTCGAGGAGATGGTGGGGACGAATATGGGGGTCTGTGTTACGCCCCGCAATATTATGTCGATATTACGTCCCGCAGTATCATATTACGTTGATGTTACGTATTGCAGTACTACATTACAATGATGTTACGCCTTGTAGTATTAGATTACGATGATGTTACGCTTCGCAGTACTAAATTAAGACGATGTTGCACCCTGTAGTATTGTACGTTGAATTTGTCATAAGATAATTGACATTAGTCCAAGGAAAGAGATTATTTGGAATATTATATGAATTATGCTATTTCAAACAAATGATGAGTAAATTCGTGAAGGTGAGAGGGGAAGCAAGTCAAAGAAAATGAATTTTTCGTCCAAGTTTGGCATATTGGGATAAAATACGGGTCGAGCGATAATATCCGTTAATTATGAACTAGTACCATGCAAGATACCATATGACCACGGTAGTATGATGTATAAGAAGTATATTAAAAATAAGTAAACTTTAAGTAATTTGAAGCAATTTTTAAATTATACGGATAATTGGTTAATTACCGGGTAATGGGACATTACCCAGTTAACTAATAAGTGGGTAAAGGTTAATAATCTTCACCCACTCCCCCACGTGGCAGTAAGCCACTATTCAAACATATGACTAATTAGTCATATATGCTTAGTAGGCTAACACGTGTAAATCATTAGACTTATAAGAATAGCTTTGTTCATTTTAAAAGCTTGGTTCACTTTAAAAGCTTGGGTACCTTTAAAAAGCTTTGTTCATTTGGACAAAAGGATCAGATTTCATTGTTCATTTCGAAAAAAGTATTAAAACGTCCATTAGTCTTGTTCATATATCATCTTAGTTCAAAACGTTAAGGACCAGAAGCTTCCTTTCCTGCAAACTAATTCCATCAAAATAATTCAAAGAAGCAGAAGCCTATTTTCGTTCAAAATACTTCATCGTAATTCCATCAAAATTTTGCGGTTACAAAAGAGTACGGTGCAATCTTCGCCGAGAATATTATACGGAGTTTTTCCTACTCCATGTATGTTAAGGCTATCCCTTCTTTCCTTTTGGCATGATTCATATGGTACAAATGAAACGAACAAATGCACAACTTCCATAAATGACTCAATTCATAGAAGTAATAAAAGTACCTATGTTCTTGAGTTCCAATGTGTCTTAATATTCCATCGTCTGTTCATGGGTCTCAGAAAATACGTAAATTGATTTTATGATATTAATCATAGGCATAATGGTCTTATAATGTTCCGAAAGATTTTATTAACGTACTTATCATGCATTTCATTCATTTACATGTGCATTTACCCATGACTAAGACGGTGTTATATACGCTTATATATGTATATATATGCATATGGGATATGGAAAAGGTTACGGCGTTATATATGCACCACTACCTGATCAGCTGGTATACGTTGATAAATGTTGCCCACAGTGGCCGAGATGATATGATGGAATGCCCTCAGAGGCTTGATGATATTATGAAACATGTACCTATGCACGACATGACATTCATACGCATATGCATGACACTATAATTATTCCATGATTTACATAGTTATCCAGACTTACAGGTTGAGTCATTTACTCTATATTTCCTTTCACGTCTGTTATATACTTATTTATGTGCCTTACATACTCGGTACATTATTCGTACTGACGTCCCTTTTGCCTGGAGACGCTGTGTTTCATGCCCGCAGGTCTTGATAGACAGGTCGAGAATCCTCCAAGTAGGCTATCAGCTCAGCAGAAGGTGTTGGTGCGCTCCAATTGCTCCGGAGTTGCTTATTTGGTCAGTATGATTACATGTATCGATTAGTATGGCGGGACCCTTTCCCGACCTTTGTGATATTATGTATTCTTAGAGGCTTGTAGACAGATGTCATGTATACGGATACTTGTACGGCCTTGTCGGCCTATGTTTCGAGCATATAAAGAATCATGCCGGCCTTATAGGCCCGTTCTTCATATGTATAAGTTTGTATTCCCTCATGATTTACTCCAGTTCATTTACCTATGATAGAATGATATGAAAGATACGTTATGTTTGTACTCGGTTGAGTAAGGAACCGGGTGCCCATCGCGGCCCACCGGTTTGGGTCGTGACAAAAGTAGTATCAGAGCAGTTTTGTCCTAGGGAGTCTACAAGCCGTGTCTAGTAGAGTCTTGTTTATGGGTGTGTCATGCACCAAATTTATAAGCAGGAGGCTACACGACATTTAGGATTGTCACTCTTTCTTCTTACTCAGATCGTGTGGTAGAGCTCAGTTGTAAGAATTCAAATTTCTAACTTCTATTTTATTCATAATAAGACGATACCTACATCCACAAAGACGGTTGGTAAAAGACATGGCTATTGAAGAGTTGAGTCAGAGGAACTTGACTTTGCATCATGCTTATGATAAGTAAATGTGAAGTCTTCAACAGATCATGTGCGTACTGAAGATGTGTAAGCTTCTTGATAAGGATCCCTAAGGCAAGAATGCCTATCCACTTTTACAGTAAATTAAAAAAAAGAATAAGGAGGGAAACACAAGTTTTATCAAGTAAAATGAACAAGATGAAGAAGGGTACGAGGCACCTAGTTAATGAAGATTATCAGTATTACAGTTCCGCAGAAAAATATAAGTATTGTGAGTTACCCTCAACAATAACAGAGGTATGTATAATTGGCCACACCCATCTCAGTTATACCCTATTGGGGGCTAACAGGTGTAGACTAAGAAAAGGGCGGATATCAAAATCCGGTTGGGGTTAGAGTAACCCAATATGTTGGATGGATTGTTAGCGTTAGCAGACATTTTCAAAGGATACTACAAACGTGGTAATAATTCTCCTTGTGAGACACCCAGATGGTGCACTTTAAAATAGTACATCTGGATATGAGTACTACAAACATAGGCACTGGAAGCCTAGAATGGATAAATATTACCTTAGTATGACTCCCGTCCCTAGTAGGGAGAGAATGTTAGGCAACCTAAAGAGCCCGGGGATGGGGCAAGGGGAGCTAAAATGCAAAAGAATGTCTTGTCGAAGTTTTCGGAATAAAGTGATTGACAGAAATGTTAGCAAGAAATAAGAAGAGAATTAATGGAGCATTATGAGTAAGACGTGATACATGGATGACAACGGTAGATTAAAAGGATGACAGTATTACAGAGTCTATAGTCAAGTGAAGGGAAATACGAGAGGTGACAGGCCTTGAGAAAACAAAAGAGTATAGGCCATGAAGTCATATCCTCATTTCAAGAAATAATCTCGTGATTCAACTACAACTACCAGAAGGAAAAGTTAAACCCTAGAGTAATAGAACCAGTATGGATTGGTGAACAAGATAAACTAAACATGAATTAGGGACTAAGTGATTGATAATGGTCGATATCATGAGAATTTCATATTACGTTCCGACGATAATAGAATGAACAACAGAAGAAGATTCATGAGAAATTCAGAGAATGGTCATTCAGGAAGATGCTTCCCTAAAGTAAGCGATGCAAGCAAAGTTAAGCTTAATGTCACGACCCAAACTGGAGGGCCATGACTAGCACCCGGCCATACTTACTGAGCACCAACATACATTTTATCTAACCGTCTTTATTATCTTTTAGGGCTGACGAGATCAATATAAATGGTAGACATGGGTCATGGACAACCAACAATAAAAGATGATGGCATGAACATACATAACATGGGATGACTAGACAATCAAGAAACTATATATAAGGTACGAGCTACCACACTACCATGAGAGACTATACAACAAAAACCAGCCGACAAGGCCTACCAAACTATACATGAGCCGACACCTGTCTATGAGCCTCTAAAGGAACATAAGTGTTGCAACATAGCCGGAACAAGGCCCCGACATACCCATAATATCTATAACAAAAATGCATACCAAGACCAAGGCAAGTCCGAAGAAGGGATCTCGCCAATCACCGGTGAACTGGACAGCCTACTATGGTGGGGGAGTTGTGCCTGCCTGTCTATCAGGACCTGCAGCACGACATGCAGCGTCCACAAATAAAAGGACGTCAGTACGAATAAAGTACTGAGTATGTAAGGCAGGGAACCATAAGTACGAACAGTAATGTAAGCAGGGATAGAGAATAAACAACCTGTAACATCTGGGTACCTCTAAGGGCTACTGACATGAAACGCGTGATACATATGTATATATACATAAACTTTTAAAACATACGCCTCTGTGGGCATCATCATCATCATATCGTACCCGGCCGTAATAGGCTCGGTAAAAACGTACCCGGCCACGTGGAGCTCGGTAAAACCCAACTGATCAGTGGTTGCACAATAGGTGCCGTACCCGGCCGACTATAGCGCGGCTCGGTAAAGTAAAATAGATACATATATATAATGCATGCTCGACTCATGGACTCACGTTCTAAACCTTTCGGGTAAGGTCGATATCCTCTGTACACGTTATTAGGACTAACTCTTCACCATGAACCTTATAAGAATCAGGAAGTACCAATAACATAACATTGATAACATAAGAATAAGAGAGCAACATCAACATCAATCGTTCCATAAGAGGGGAAACAATGTAAGTACTGCTAGCTTCTAAGAGTAGAGTATCTTTGGAAGCTCGTTCATTACATTATGTACAATCGGAGTCGTGCAAAAGAAGGAAAGGGATATCCTCACATACCTTGTATATACTGCCCCAATCTCAAGCTATTCAATTTTCACGACTCCTTAGTCTACAATAAGAGAAACGATACTATAGTTACAATTCAAGCGTCATAACTATTATGTATCGACCACAACCTATTTTACGATGAAACGGACAGCACCTCCCCTATATATATGACTTCACACAATTCCAAACAATCACCAAACAACCCAAACAACATCAATAATAATCATATTGATCCTCCCAAAATAGTCCACGCACAACCAAACCACTTCATACATACGACGGCCACCGTAGTCGTGTCAAACAACCCGGAAATGTTACGAAGAACTACCAGCCCACAACCCTACATCTATATGGTGTTTCTCCACACCCTTCCTCCTCCAAAACTCCACAAAACAGTAGTAAAACACGCAGCCCAACAGCAACACAAAACAGTCCACAAAACAGTCCGCTACAAGTGAATAACTCGAACTCACGGCTTCCGATCACCGTCCCGTGAATTCTTACATGTGTAGAACGAATTACCATGAATTCACAGCAGAGTAAATGTATGAAAGATAGCAGTAAACTCACCTTACTTGTTGGATAACTCAGCCCTTATCTTGGTTCTTCAAACTCTAGGGTTTACCCCCAATTTGAACTTGAAAGAGAGGGAAAATCAATTAGGGTTTGTGGATAATTTTTAGGAGGAAGTTTGCAGGGGTTTAGGTCTGGTTATTTGTGAAATATAATGAGGGATATATTGCAGAAGATAAGCCTTTTAATGGGCTCTTTGTCTGACCCAAAATTGCCTCTTTTTGGGCTATCATTTAACCAAGTAGGTGACCCACCTACTTGTCACCTAGCAGCTTGTGCAGTGTCGCGAAAATGTCTATATCTCTCTACTCCAATGTCGTATTGATAAAAGGTTTAATGCGTTGGAAACTAGACTCATAGATATTCAATTTGGTGGGTAGATCACCCCGTAATTCCAAGTATATTGGGAGAAAAGCTTAATAACATTTGACCTAAAGTTTAAGTAAAACTATGAACTTAAGTTGCAACAACTCTTGTCGACTTTTGTTTCATAACTCGTTTCACTTCAAGACTATGATACGGATATTTTATGATTCATATACCTTAAAATACGACCTCTTGAGAGTATTAAGCACCCCTAGGTTTACCCAAAAATACGGCTGACAACATCCTTGATTCGTTTAACTTCTAATACTTGTTAACCACCCTTATACACCTTTGTATCATTTAAGACCAATAGGATTAATCTCTTATCATCTCAAAGATAATCTCTTCATGGATTTACGTCGACGACCTTATGGCATGAACTAACGTATGTGAATATGGGTTGTAACACTTAAGGGACTGTATGTGCTAGTTACACTAAGTGTCACCCTCGTGAGTAAGGAATTTCGTCATCCTCGGTGCAGAAGGATTATCGCAAGGCGAGTAAGGATCATCAATGATATGAAAAGACGATAAAGATTAAGTGATAAAACATCTATAGGTAGATCGTTGTAGCATTAAATCTCACTACTCCCCTAAAAGGGGGGAATATGGAGTGATGTGGTATTAGGTCAGAATTAAGTAGTTCTAGTAATTATGGAATGGTAAAAGAGGAATGCGATAAAAATGAGAAAGGAATGAGATTGCACTTATTCAAACCCTACAGATACGCTACGAGTTATGCAAGAACAACACTAAGAAAAGGAAGTAAGAGTCAAGCCTGGGATGTTTTTGATAAATAAGGAGCTAGTGCAAGAGGTAAGTTAAGACAAAGGAAATAACCCAAGAAAGATTACGCGGAATATGGATACGAGAATGGGCCAACGAGTAGTTAGTAGTTGATCCAGGAAGAGCCTAGTCATGTCTGGACAAGAGGTTACAGGCAAATCAGCAAATCATGCAAGATAAATATAGTAAACCCCAACATGGAGAATTAAGCCTCGCAGTAATGTCATTATAATACTTGAGAGATATTCAAATAAGAGTCGGGATAATTAAAGGTACCGTATGAGTGTTACAGAAAAAAAAAAAAAAAAAAAGAGGATGCCACTAGGAAGACAGTCAAAATATTAGTTCAGAAGCAACCCTACAAGAGCAGGGGCGTAGGGTAGGTAACTACGGATAATTATAGACGAGGAAGGACATCAAAAAAAATCTGTCGGATACGATATAATAAGCTCACAACTTTACAAGAGTCCAGGGTTCTCCCTAAGTACTACAACGAAAGACTAGCTGAGGAAATAAGGAAGAAGGCTTCAACCTAAGCACAACGACCTAAAGAGGAAATGGTCGTGTAACAACAGTCTCACAACAACATTGTAAGCACTCCAAAGAAAAGTGGCACCTACCGTGGCTAATCAACGGGAAGTAAAATTAAAAGTAATATTCGAGATCATATGAGTTACACGAAAACTCTGGCATATGTGGGCACTAAGATAAGCTAAGTATGGACACAACAAGGGGGCAGAAAGTCAAGGAAAAGTAATAGATTACATTAAAGAAAGCTAAGAAGGAACGAAAGAAATTATTCGATCAATGATCCGGAGTTAGTTACGTTATGAACGCACTTAAAATTTTGGAGTATTACCCATGCAGCATATATGTTGACAATCATACAACCATGGAAGACTCCAGTATAAGTTAAAAGAAGGAATTGAGTCCAGGTCATAGACAATGGGTTGAAATTTGTATCATGGATATTCCATAACACCCATGAAAGGCCAAAGTAATAACTAATACCAGGAGCCGTAGATCGGAATATAGCTTAAGCCTACATAAAGACTGATAAAAAGGAGGAGCAAACTAAAGAGCTATTTTAACGAAGTAAATCAGGAATCTAACTATTGGATCCAGAATATTATAGATCTCGTGATTGAGAACATTGCAGGATTACCTTTTAGATATCAGAGGTACATGAGAGATAGTACAGTAGCCATATTCTATAATAGCTCTACAATAAATCCAGTTAAAAAAGTAACAGCCTCATAAGAAGATGTTTCGAAGCTCCCACCGGATTGTAGTATTATAATAGAGCTTCAAGTTGTGGCGTGAATCATACCTATGTGGAGAGGGGGTTATGAAAGAGAAAGAAGATATGATGCGAGATTTTAAGTAAGTAAGGTAAAGGTGAACAACGTACGAGATACTCAAATGCAGAAGGTTGTGAATAGTCCATACTCTGGATAGAAGGCTAGAAGCACGAGGATTCAATAACCGGGAATGATAGCGGCATCGTCAATGACATACCTTCCAGCCTATGGTTTCTAAGTACCGAAAGGTCTAATTAGAGAGTAAAATAAGAGTTAGAGACGATGTGATGTCTTGCTTGGTGTTCCAGAAAAGCATAAGGGAATCGATCGTGTGAGGCCCGTGAGAGATTTTTACCCTAAACCCGAAAGCTCGTAGTGCCAAATTAGGAATATGTGTTAGAGATGCGTAAAATTCTTCGCAGCGAGCTTGCGAGCCGCGGTTCGGACCCTTTTGGACTGATCTATGCACTAAAAAGTCAAGAAATAATGTTTTCCAGAAAAGTGCGATTCTGCGGTCGAGAATGCGGTCGCATATTAGGTATGCGGACCGCATAGTCGCCGCAAAGTGAGTCAGTGTGTTGGTCAAATTGAGGTCAACTATGCGGTTAATTATGCGATCACATAACCGATATGCGGACCGCATAGTCGTCGCATAATTCCCTTGGGATTTTGTAAGGGGCAGTTCTTCGGTGCATTATGCGACCGCAGAACGGGTATGCGGATCGTATTTCTGCCGCATGTCAACATTTGCGATCGCAGATCTAACTCGGGGCTCCTATTTTCTAATTTTTAAAACCCGACCCCATCCCATTAAAAACACCTCAATAGACCATTTTTCTGTTATTTTTCACAACATAGAGAGAGAGAGAGAGGGAGTTCTAGAGTGAGAAGGAGTAATGTTCATCAAGTTCTCTCTAAATCCTTGCCCAAATCCTTGAAGATTGTCAATTGAAGCTACTAGGTCTTCATCCTAGAGGTAAGAACTGTACCCTCATCAATAATTTCAAAATTTCTGTTAAAATAGGTAATTAGCAAGTGGGTACATGGGTATAAGGCTAGAGATTTTGCATGCACAAGAGATAATGGGGTATGGGGAGGATGAGAACTAAAGAGACAACAATTGGGGTATAATATTAAAGAAATTTCTTTCAAAAAGGGGCATAAGATCACAATGCACCTTTGATGTTTGATGATATGCTCAAACGAGCTAGGATCTTAATCTCGTCACTAATTCTTGGTTTAATTGTAACTCTTATACAATAGATTGAAGTGCTAAGAGTCCCGGAATTTTATAAGAATTAGGGAAAAGCTTTATTGAGGTATGTATGGCTAAAAACCCCTCCTCTTAGAAATTGAGCTTCCATGGTGCCCGTGTAAGTGTTTTAAGTTCGAAACGTAATTGATGAAATGCTTGTTATGTTAAGTGAATTGATGTTTTGAAAATGTATGAGGTAGGTAATTCTTTAGGTGTTTAATGTGTTATTCTTGTAAATGGAAGATGTGTGGAGAACATGAATTATGTGCTAAATGCCTAACTGTCATGCCAAGATTACTTTGGGACTAATATGCCAAACTTGACGAATTTCCCTCTATGCTTATGACTTAAATTACTTTTGTATATGCCTATAACTTTAAGTGGCAAAGTAAATGTTGAAAATGGGAAAGATGTGAAGCATGGGTTATGGAATGGAAATTGTGGCCCCAAGTGCCGGTAAACTAATACATGTGTAACCTAAGATTGGTGTGAGATGAATAACGGAAAATGGTAACGTCTCAGGGAGACGGCTTAGCCGATCGGGCCATGATCGGACGCCATGTATATATACACATGGTGGTAATGTATTGATGATTGAAACTGGAAAGAGAATAATGATATAATGGTAACGTCTCGGGGAGACGGCTTAGCCGATCGGGCCGTGATCGGACTGCGCTCACGGAAGCGGTGGTAATATGGATAATGATGCAACAGTGTGGGATGCTCCAATCTGAAATTTCAGAAACTATGTGAAAATCATGGGAACCTCCTTATATTGTTGGCATGGTGCTTATTTGAAACTTTGTTGCCTTTCTATTTCCTCTTTACTCTTGTATGGTTGTTCTTTCTAACAGGATGGTGTTTAGTTATACATACTAGTACTATTCCATGGTACTAACGTCCCTTTTGCCGGGGGCGCTATATTTTAAATTAATGTAGGTGGCTCCATAGCGGATAGTGCCGATCGTCCGTAGCAGAGCATCCTCTTCTCAAGAATCTTGGTGAGCCCCTTCCTCATTCAAGGGGTTATGTTGTACACCTTTTGTGATAGATATTCATTTTGAGGTATAGCCGGGGCCTTGTTGCCGATGTTGTTATCATTGTCTTTTGTATCTTTAGAGGCTCCGTAGACGGTTGTGTGGGTTATGTACGAGTATTGGATAGGTTAACAAACCATGTCGTAACTTTGTACTCTTGCTTTCTTCTAAACTATAACTATACGAAATCGCGGAAGCCTAACTACAGTTTAAGGTTGTGTTATAAAATAAGATATCCATGTTGAATGTACAACCCCTTTTATTGTCTAATTAAACTAAACGGAATCGGATCCCGTAATCATATTGAGTTGGGCAGGAAGTGTTCGGGTAAGGGTTGCTCAGTTGGGTTCACTCGATTGAGCGTCGATCGCGCCTCCCGAGGTTGGGGCGTGACAGATCGCAAGCTAAAGTATGATAGAGCGACAAGGTTTTAGAAAGACAAGAGTAAGGATAAAAAGAAGGCAAGTGAGAAAGTGACAAAATGAATAAGTCCTCGGGACTAAGCCCATGAAAACAAAGGAGCTGATGGTTCCTCTAAGTTATAGAAAGCTCAATATAGCCTGAATGAACTCAAATGAGTCTAAGACTAGTAGCATTTAGAAGAAAGAAGATGTTGCCCTGGTAGTAGAATGAGGGTGTGATTGTGATAGATAAAGGATGACGTTTGGGCCTTCGATTGAGTGATGACTTGAAGAGGATTTTATGAATTGTAAGGGACTAAAATACCCATATAAGGTGAATCATATTGGGATGTTATAAAGTACAGTTATGGAAGTATAGTATTACCCCTAGGTGGATCAATCTAATTACTCCAGATGTCCCCGATGAGACGTGAGCCCTAGTGGAGGTGTTACATAAAAGATCAAGTTATCAGTGGTAGATGATGAATCAACATTAAGGTGAATCAACAATAGATGGATAAAAGTCCAACAGTATGAGATGAGATTAGACCATCAGTCTTAAGGATAAGCAACGAGAGTAACCTGAAGATGGTTGCAGACCTCAATAATGATAAATAGAAGTAAGAATTATGGTATGGTATGAAATACGTAGATGCGGTAGAGTCATACGAATGGATAACCAGATCTATAAAATAAGATATGGTCATATTCGCAAGTTCTACAAAGTACCGAGCAAAGCACTTCAGTACACTTATAGATGCCCAGAGAGGCATCCTATTAAGCCTTGTATATGTTTACAAAGTAAGGCCTAGAGATTGGATAAAAGCTGGAGGAAAAAGGAGAGAAGAGTCGCATAGGCACACTTACAAGGTCAGTATCATAGAGGCTGCATAATAGAAGATAGTGACAGTTACGAGATTGGAAGGAATTCGATCACAAGTCATGGCATGGGAAGAGGCCCAAAGGGGGAAATGCCCTGGCCTTTGGATTTATTCATAGAACAACTGCCTAAATGGCAAGGGAAGTATGAAGGTATTCACAAGAGCTATAAGTTATGAAAATGATAAGAGCATCAGTCAACATTCGAGGACGAATGTTCCAAAGGGGGGAATGATGTTACACCCCGCAATATTACGTCGATATTACGTCCCGCATTATCATATTACAATGATGTTACGCCTTGAAGTACTACATTACGATGATGTTACACCTTGTAGTATTACATTACGATGATGTTACGCTTCGCAGTATTAAATTAAGACGATGTTGCACCATGTAGTATTGTACGTTGAATTTGTCGTAAGATAATTGACATTAGTCCATGGAAAGAGATTATTTGGAGATTATATGGATTATGCTATTTTAAACAAATGATGACTAAATTCGTGAAGGTGAGAGGGGAAGCAAGTCGAAGAAAATGAATTTTTCGTCCAAGTTTGGCATATTGGGATAAAATACGGGTTGAGCGATAATACTAGACAATTATGAACTAGTACCATGCAAGATACCATATGAGCACGGTATTATGATGTATAAAAAGTATACTAAAATAAGTAGAATTTTAAGTAATTTGGGACAATTTTTAAATTATACGGGTAATTGGTTAATTACCGGGTAATTGGACATTACCCAGTTAACTAATAAGTGGGTAAAGATTAATAATCTTCACCATTCCCCCACGTGGCAGTAGACCACTATTCAAACATATGACTAATTAGTCATATATGCTTAGTAGGCTAACACGTGTAAATCATTAAAGACTTATAAGAATAGCTTGGTTCATTTTAAAAGCTTGGTTCACTTTAAAAGCTTGGCTACCTTTAAAAAGCTTTGTTCATTTGGACAAAAGGATCAGATCTCATTGTTCATTTGGACAAAAGTATTAAAACGTCCATTAGTCTTGTTCATATATCATCTTAGTTCAAAACGTTAAGGAGCAGAAGCTTCCTTTCCTGCAAACTAATTCCATCAAAATAATTCAAAGAAGCAGATGCCTATTTTCGTTCAAAATACTTCAGCGTAATTCCATCAAAATTTTGCGGTTATAAAAGAGTACGGTAAAATATTTGCCAAGAATATTATACGAAGTTTTCCCTACTCCAGGTATGTTAAGGCTTTTCCTTCTTTCCTTTTGGCATGATTCATACGATACAAATGAAACGAGCAAATGCACAACTTCCATAAATGACTCTATTCATAGAAGTATTAGAAGTGCCTATGTTCTTGAGTTCCAATATGTCTTAATATTCCATCGTCTGTTCATGGGTCTCAGAAAATACATAAATTGATTTTATGATATTAATCAGAGGCACAATGGTCTTATGATGTTCCGAAAGATTTTATTAACGTACTTCTCATGCATTGCATTCATTTACATGTGCATTTACCCATGACTCAGACGGCGTTATATACGCGTATATATGCATATATATGCATATGGGATATGGGATATGGGAAAAGGTTACGACGTTATATACGCACCACCACCTGATCAGCTGGTATACGTTGATGATGTTGCCCACTCTGGCCGAGATGATATGATGGGATGCCCTCAGAGGCTTGATGATATTATGAAACATGTACCTATGCACGACATGACATTCATACGCATATGCATGACACTATAATTATTCCATAATTTATAGAGTTATCCTGACTTACAGGTTGAGTCATTTACTCTATATTTCCTTCCACGTCTGCTATGTACTTATTGATGTGCCTTACATACTCGTTACATTATTCGTACTGACGTCCCTTTTGCCTGGGGACGCTGCGTTTCATGCCCGCAGGTCTTGATAGACAGGTCGAGAATCCTCCAAGTAGGCTATCAGCTCAGCAGAAGGTGTTGGTGCGCTCCAATTGCTCCGGAGTTGCTTCTTTGGTCAGTATGATTAGTACATATATCGATTAGTATGGCGGGATCCTTTCCCGGCCTTTGTGATATTATGTATTCTTAGAGGCTTGTAGACAGATGTCATGTATACGGATACTTGTATGGCCTTGTCGGCCTATGTTTCGAGTATATAAAGAATCATGCCGGCCTTATAGGCCCATTCTTCATATGCATAAGTTTGTATTCCCTCATGATTTACTCCGGTTCATTTACCTATGATAGAATTATATGAAAGATACGCTATGTTGGTACTCGGTTAAGTAAGGAACCAGGTGCCCGTCGCGGCCCATCGGTTTGGGTCGTGACAGTCTGCTAGGATGACCCCTCCCAAACTGACCTCTGCCCCTAGCCAGTGCGCCTCTGAACTCTCCAGAGAATCTAGCCCTCTTGTCCTGCTACATCTGCTCCCTACCTCTCAGAAGGTAGCCCTCAATCCTCCGAGCAATCTCCACCACTAGCTGATAAGGAGTCCCCATCTCCACCTCTCGGTCCATGTTGGCCCTAATGCCAGAATGCAACCCTGCAACGAACCTCCGCACCTTTTCTGCGTCTATAGAAAGTATCATCCGTGCATGGCAGGATAACTCAGAAAACCTCGCCTCATAGTCGGTCACCGACATCTGACCCTACTCAAGCTGCACAAACTGATACCGCAGCTCTTCCCTATCAGAGGGTGGAATATACCTATCCAGGAAAAGTTGTGTGAATTGACCCCAAGTAATAGGAGGAAAACCCGCTGGCCTGCCAAGAACATAAGACTGCCACTATCTACGGGCCCTACCCTCCAGCTGGAATGTAGTGAAGTCAACCCCATGAGACTCCAATATCCTCATGTTGTGTAGTCTGTCCCTGCACCTATCAATGAAATCCTGAGCATCCTCATGACGATCACCTCCGAAGATGGGAGGGTGTGGCCTAGTCCATCTGTCCAGTAACTTCTGCGGATTGCCGTCCGCAGCCAGTCTCGGCTCGGGTACCAGTGCGGCAACTGGCTGTGCCCCATCCGTAGGTAGTGCACCCGGAGTCTGATACACTGCAGCTGCATGACCAGGAGCCTGGGCGGTAGAGGTCTGTGCTCCCCCTCCCGCCTGGATGTGGCTGGGTCTGCTAGAAATAAACCAGCCTGAGTCATGGTGTCCATGAACCGCAACATACGGCCCATGACCTCCAAGAAACCTGGTTCTGTCATGAAGTCCGTCGGGGTAGGCTCAGCTGCTAGCACCTCGCCCTGCTCCTCTATGATAGTATCCCCTGCAGGATCCGCCGGTGGTGCAACTGGAGCAGCTCTGGGATGTCCTCGTCCCCTACCTCGGGTTAGTGCCCCCCCCCCCCCCCGGCCTCTACCTTGGCCTCTAGCAACGGGGAGAGCAGCTCCTCCCGGGTCTGGAACATCTGTCGTGTGCGTCCTCACCATCTGTGAGGGAATAGAAGAAGGAAATTAAGTATACCATCAACTGCACGATAGGAGATGAATAAAGAGTAGTTTTCTTAACACCCTATAGCCTCTCGAAGATAGATACAGACGTCTCCGTACCGATCCGCAAGACTCTATTAGGTTTGCCTATGACTTGTGAGACCTACGTGAACCTAGTGCTCTGATACCATGTTGTCATGACCCAATTCCATTATAGGTCGTGATGGCGCCCAACACCGTTGTCAGGCAAGCCAATCCTAATCAACTAGTGAGTCCTCATTAATTTTACCAACACATGCCAACTTTTTCTTAACAGTTAAGCCTTTAAACAGTCGATAATTAACAAGTTTGTAATTACATAAATACATCCCAAAATAATAGTCTACAGTGTGTGCCAGGAACTAGTGTCACAAGTACTAGGGCAACTAGTAGAATGTACAAAATATCACTATCCTATTGCCTGAACCAGAATAGACAGTACATAATAATAACAAAAGAGGAGAAACTCTGGTATGCTGCTGAACGGCTCAGAAGGGCAGCTCACAGTGGAATCTCGGTCGAGTATCAGGAACGCGCGCCGGAATGGTAGCTAGATGTACCTGCCTCAGATCCTATACATTTAAGTCAGAAGCGTAGAATGAGTACATAAACAATATGTACCCAGTAAGTATCCAGTCTAACTTCGAAGAAGTAGTGTCGAGGGGTCGACTTGACACTTACTATGGTCAATAATAGTATAATTTAAGTGTTATGCTAAGCATGGATGTTATAAATAAATAGCAATTTATAACAGGAAGTGATAGGTTCTTTCCTCGATAATATCTCAGTTAACGATTTATATTTCAAGGCCTTTAAAACAGTTCAAATCACAGAAAGTACCAAGCAAGAAGCATGCGCAAATAATGCTGAGGTCGTACGGCCCGATCCAACATAAAAATAAAGTGTGCACTGTCGGAGGGTCGAACGATGTGAACCATAGATGCATCTATTATCCCGCTCGCGAATCATACATGCGACACGGTCAAACACAGATAAACATATCAAGCAGTCAATCAATAATTTATCAGGAAGGCAATTATCCAAAGAAATGTCAAGCTTCTCTTTAGCGGTCAACAAAATGATATTTAGTTTTTTAGAAATTTATTTGCCAAGTTCAATATGTTTCACGCAATCTAAATTAACGATAAAGTTACAGATATGGCAAGTAAAGCATGTTTTTGGGTCCTAGACTACCCGGACTTAAGCATAATAGTGGCTACGCACAGACTCTCGTCACCTCATGCGTACGTAGCCCCCTCAATTAGTGGCAAATATCCAATTAGTTTTCCTATGGTGACAATTCCGTCTTACAAGGTTAGAAAAGAGACTTACCTTGCTTCACGGTCTACTTTTCGGTCTAAGCTTATGCCCAAATCCTCAATTCGGCGCCAAACACTCCAAAACTATTCAAATAGCATAAAAACTAATCAACATAGGCTTAAAAGTTCATATCCCAACCATTAGAGTGATTCCCTAATCCAAATTACAAGATTCCTAAATTTCACCCTCGGGCCCACGTGCCCGAATTCCGAATTTAAGAAAGTTGTTACCCAAACCTAAGGATCAAGCATATATGATTTTTACTCCATTTTATAACAAATTTCGTGGTTAAATCTTATTTTTATCAAAACCCTAGGTTTTACTCTAATCCCATGATTTCCACTAATTTCTATGTGTTAATCTACCCAAAACCCAAGTATTAAACTCACATTAAGTGAAAATAACTTACCTCACAATGCTAGGTTGAAACCCCCTCTTTAGAAGCTCCCAAACGCCCAACTGTAGAAGTGGAATGAAATAAATGGCCTAAGTCCCGTTTTTAAAAGTTGTGTCCAGGTATCTGATATCGCATTTGCGACATCAGGTTCGCAAATACGAAGGTCGCAATTGTGACAAAACCATCGCAAATGCGAACCTGGGCATCCCTCTGCAATGATCGCAAATGCGACGGAAGGGTCGCAAATGCGGACCCTGCTGGGTTCGCAAATGCGAACAAAATGTCGCAAATGCAACCACTTTCCCAGTCCAGGCTTCATCGCAAATGTGAAGCCTTCCTCGCAAATGCGAGGATCGCAAATGCGAACAATTCCTCGCATTTGTGAGACCTACAACTCTGCCCAGAAACACCAGAAAAACTGGGGTGTTTTCACTCCCAACCCACATCCGAAACTCACCAGAGCCCTCGGGGCTCCACTCCGAATACTCACTCAAGTCTAACAACATCATACAAACTTGCTCGTGCGATCAAATCGCCGAAATAATATACCAATAATATCGTAAATAAGGATTTCTATATAAACAGCTGTAACTCAATAGCATGAAGGAAGCAAACAATTCTTTCATTAATAGGGAATTTCCAAATTCATTTTTCATCATTTATACATTTATCTCAAGCTAGGGAGGCAATATCATTATTTATTAATTTGCAAGTAAAGCAATACAAGCATGCGCAAATCATGCCGAGGCCGTACGGCCCGATCCAACAATATTTAAATTGTGCACTACCTGAGGGTCGAATGGCGCGAACCATAGATGCATCTATTTAATCTACCGATGCGTTCGGTCCGTTACACAATAGATAAACATATTCAAATAGTCAATCAAGAATTTATCAAGGAGCAATTATCCAAAATAAGGCAATTTCCCTTTTTAAAAGTCAAGAAAACGATGTCTAGCCTTTTAGAAATTTATTTACACGTTCCATATGTTTTAAGCATTTTAAATTGACAAAAAGATTTCAAATATTACAAGTAAAGCATACTTTTGGGTCCTAGACTACCCGAACTTAAGCATAATAGTAGCTACGCACGGAACCTCATCACCTCGTGCGTACGTAGACCCCACAAATAGAAGCACATATCCAATTAATTCACCTATGGGGACAATTCCCTCTTACAAGGTTAGAAAGGAGACTCACCTCGCTCCGAAGTTCCATAACCGGCATTCCACGCCCTTCCGAAGACTCAAGTCGATGCAAAACGCTCCAAAACTAGCCAATAATTATGCAAACCCATTAATATATGCTCAAACACTCATTATAATCCAATTTATAGCAATTTCTAACCCCGATCGAAAAGTTGACAAAATCGCCCTCGGGCCCACGTGCCCGAATTCCAAAATTTTTCGAAGATAAACTTTACCCATAGCCTGTCACGACCCCAGTTCACCCTCCATGAACATGTCGTGATGGAACCTAGTTCTTACAACTAGGTAAGCCTAACAGTGCGGAATAACAAATTAACATTTGCGGAATAATTAATTAAAACTGAACATACGGAAATAACAACTATATAAGGCCACTCGGCCTATACAAAAATATGCGGAAGTCTACAACTAAATCCCAAAACCCGGAAACTCACGAGAAACACAGGCTAATAGAATGTAGTAATCTGCTCTACACCAGAATGTCTAAACAACATGAAAGGAAAGAAAGGAACTATCTGCTAAAGCCGGAATAGAGTAGAGACTCCTGGTCTGCGGACGTAGCAGATATACCTCAAGTCTCAGCTAGGACTCTCCACCACGAGGATGATACGCCTGGGAGGAAGTACATGGATCTGCACATGAAAAACATGCGCAGAAGAGGCATGAGTACACCACAGCGGTACTCAGTAAGTGCTAAGCCTAACCTCGGTTGGGTAGTGACGAGGAAGGTCAGGGCCCTAATGAGATAAAACATAACAAATAATGAGATAACGGAAGCAGTTTAAATAAAGTCTACAGCGAGAATCTAAACCAGGTAAATAAGGAAGAACAGTAATAGAAAGCAAAGGTAACAATACAAGAAAAACTGCCCTCAACAAGGAATAATAGCCGGGGGATCTCTTGGTATCCCGAGGATCTCTGGGTATCCTCAATAAGTAAGTCGGGGATCTCTTGGTATCCCGAGGATCTCTGGGTATCCTCAATAAGTAAGCCGGGGATCTCTTGGTATCCCAATATATATAGAAACACATGTGCCAGGGATCTCTTGGTATCCCGCACCCTCAGTCCAGAATATCTCAAGTACAGGGGATCTCCCGGGAAGCCGTCCCGTAGTCCCAAATTAAACACACAACAACAACAACCCATAATCTCAGAATAAATGCTAAAATCAGGACAAGTAATAGTAAATTCTAGCCTAACATGCTTCACAGAGTACAAATAGTACAGCTAAACAAATAAGCAAGTAATCCAGCTAAACATGCGTCTCTAAGCTAGCACAGGTATAAACTTACAGTCTAAAATGAACAAGTAAACAGGAAATCTCAATTTAAATACTTCAAGTAGAAATGGGTTTACAACAATTAGCTCAAGTACGTGCTCGTCACCTCACGTACGAGGCATTCAAATATTCAAAGATCATGTCCTAAGGGGAAAGGTCCCCCACACAAGGTTAGACAAGCCACTTACCTCGAACCGGCTCAATATCAACTAGAAACCACGCTCTTGCCACGAGTATCCGACTCCAAATGGCCCAAATCTATTCAATTCAATTACACATTGTAAATAACATCGCAAACACCTAGTTTTGCTATTAAATTCAAAGCTACAGCGTGAAATTAGGTAAAATGACCAAAATGCCCTTCAGGCCAATGCCTCGGAATCGAATAATTTTCACATTTTCAGAACCCTCGTACTCTCGCGAGTCTAACCATATTAAAATCTTCCAAATCGGAGGTCAAATGCTCACTCAAAACCCAAAAGTTTGGCCTAAGAAGTTTTAATCAAATTCCTCAAATTTTAGTCCCAAATTCGAATTTTTAATGATGGATTTAACTACAAAATGATGAAATATAACTAGAAGAGATTAAGGAAACGTTACCCAATAATCTTCTCTTCAAAACCCACTCAAAATCACCCTCTCCCGAGCTCTCAATTGATTTTTGTAACTTATGAACTCAAACCCTCGAAATTTCTATTTCTGCCCAGGGATTTCCGCTTCTGCGGACAAGGGACCGCTTCTGCGATGCCTAAGCCGCTTCTGCGGCTCCACTTTTGCGGAAATGGCACCGCTTCTGCGGTTTCTGAGAAAAAAGGAGACAAGCCGCTTCTGTGGCGCCGCATCTGCGGTTCCAAGCCGCAGATGCGAAAATACCAGAAGAGGTACATTCAGCTGCTGCAATAACTTCAAAATTCATCCGTTAACCATCCGAAATCATCCCGAGACCCCCGGGACCTCAACCAAAAGCACCAATACCACCTAATACCTTATTCAAACTTGTACCAATCTTAAAAACACCTAAAACAACGCTGGAAACCCAAATTAATCAAAGATTCAAGCCTAAGAACTTCAAATTCCAACAAAACACGCTTTCGATAAAAAACCTACCCGAACCTCGTCCGAATGACCTGAAATTTTGCACACACATCCCAAATGACATGACGAAACTACTATAACTTCCGGAATTCCAATCCGACCCTCGGATCAAAACTCACTATCGGACCGGAAACTTATAAAATTCAAACCTCGGCATTTGAAGCCTAAATGAGCTACGGACTTCCAAAATACATTTCGAACACGCTCCCAACCCCGAAATCACCTAACGGAGCTAACGGAACCATCGGATTTCCATTCTGAGGTCGTCTTCACACTGTTCCAACTACGGACCACTTTTCAACACTTAAGCTCTCATTTAGGGACTAAGTGTCCCAAAGCTCTCCGAAACTCAACACCGAACGTCCCGGCAAACCAAAATAGCAGAAGTGAACTTAGGGGAAGTAGTTAATGGGGGATCGGAGCGTAAATTCTTAAGACGACCAGCCGGGTCGTCACATCCTCCTACACTTAAACATTCGTTCGTCCTCGAACGAGCATAGAGAACATACCTGAAGTAGTGAAAAGATGAGGGTAACTGCTGCGCATATCCTGCTCGGTCTCCCAAGTCGCCTCCTCGGCCGGCTGACCCCGCCACTGAACCTTCACTGAAGCTATGTTCTTTGACCTCAACTTCCTGATCTGCCTGTCCAATATAGCCACTGGCTCCTCAACATAGGATAGATCCTTGTCCAACTGGACTGAACTGAAATCTAACACATGCGACGGATCACCGTGATACCTCCGGAGCATCGAAACATGAAATACCGGATGAACTCCGGCCAAACTGGGAGGTAAGGCAAGCTCGTAAGCAACCTCCCCAACTCGCCTCAAGATCTCAAAAAGGCCAATAAATCTCGGACTCAACTTTCCTTTCTTCCCAAACCACATAACGCCTTTCATAGGCGAGACCGGAAGCAGAACCCGCTCACCAACCATATATGAAACATCACGAACCTTCCTGTCCGCGTAACTCTTCTGTCTGGACTGGGTTGTACGGAGTCTATCCTGAATCGTCTTAACCTTCTCCAATGCATCCTGTACTAACTCTGTGCCCAATAGCCTGGCCTCACCCGGCTAAAAAAACCCACCGGGGATCTACACCTCCTGCCATATAAAGCTTCATACGGCGCCATCTGAATGCTGGACTGATAACTATTGTTGTAAGCAAACTCCGCCAGTGGCAAGAAATGATCCCAAGACCCTCCAAACTCAATCACACACGCACAGAGCATATCCTCAAGAAACTGAATAGTGCGCTCGGACTGTCCGTCCGTCTGGGGGTGAAATGTTGTGCTCAACTCCACCCGAGTACCTAACTCCTGCTGCACGGCTCTCCAGAACCGCGATGTAAACTGAGTACCTCTGTCCGAAATTATAGAAACTGGAATACCATGCAGACGGACGATCTCCCGGATATAAATCTCCGCCAACCGCTCCGATGAATAAGTGGTACACACAAGAATAAAATGAGCGGACTTGGTCAGCCGGTCCACAATAACCCAAATGGAATCAAACTTTTTCAAGGTCCGTGGAAGTCCAGATATAAAATCCATGGTGATGCGCTCCCATTTCCACTCCGGAATCTCTATCTGCTGGAGCAACCCACCCGGGCGCCGGTGTTCATACTTCACCTGCTGGCAGTTGAGGCATCTAGACACATAGCCAACTATATCCTTCTTCATCCGCCTCCACCAGTAATGCTGCCTTAGGTCCTGATACATCTTCGCGGCACCCGGATGGATGGAATACCGCGAACTATGGGCCTCTGCTAGAATCATCTCTCGAAGACCATCAACATTGGGCACACAAATCTGGCCCTGCATCCTCAATACTCCATCATCTCCAATGGTCACATCCCTAGCATCTCCACGCTGAACCTTGTCCTTAAGGACAAGTAAATGAGGGTCCTCATACTGCTGCTCCCTGATACGATCAAATAAGGAAGACCGGGAAACCATACAAGCTAGAACCCGACTGGGCTCTGAAAGATCTAATCTCACGAACTGGCTGGCTAAGGCCTGAACATCCATCGCCATAGGCCTCTCTGAAGCTGGTAAATATGCCAAACTCCCCAAACTCTCCGCCCGGCGACTCAAGGCATCCGCCACCACATTGGCCTTGCCCGGGTGATATAGGATAGTGATGTCATAATCCTTTAGCAGCTCTAACCACCTCCTCTGACGCATATTGAGATCCTTTTGCTTGAGTAAGTGCTGCAAACTCCGATGATCAGTATAGATCTCACAAGGCACTCCATATAAATAATGACGCCAGATCTTCAAGGCATGAACAATGGCAGCTAACTCAAGGTCGTGGACAGGGTAATTCTTTTCATGTATCTTCAACTGTCTGGACGCGTAGGCAATCACCCTACCGTCCTGCATCAACACTGCTCCAAGGCCAACTCTCGAGGCGTCACAATAGACAGTATAAGACCCCGAACCGGTAGGCAACATCAAAATAGGGGCTGTAGTCAAAGCTGTCTTGAGCTTCTGAAAGCTCGCCTCACACTCCTCTGTCCACTGAAATGGGGCACCCTTCTGGGTCAATCTAGTCATAGGGGCAGCAATCGATGAAAATCCCTCCACGAAACGACGGTAGTAACCCGCCAAGCCAAGGAAACTGCGAATCTCTGTAGCTGAGGACGGCCTGGGCCAACTCTGCACGGCCTCTACCTTCCTCGGATCCACCCGAATACCCTCACTAGAAATCACATGGCCTAAGAATGCCACAGAACTCAGCCAAAACTCACATTTTGAGAACTTTGCATATAACTTTTTCTCCCTCAAGGTCTGTAGCACGGTCCTCAGGTGCTGCTCATGATCTTCCCGACTCCGGGAATACACCAGAATATCATCAATAAAAACAATCACGAACGAGTCAAGATATGTCCTGAACACACTGTGCATCAAGTGCATGAAAGCTGCAGGGGCATTGGTCAGCCCAAATGACATAACAAGGAACTCGTAATGACCATATCGAGTCCTGAAGGCAGTCTTCGGGATATCTGGCTCCCGAATCTTCAACTGATGGTAACCTGAGCGCAAGTCAATCTTAGAAAACACCTGTGCGCCCTGAAGCTGGTCAAACAGATCATCTATACGAGGCAAAGGATAACGGTTCTTCACCGTAACCTTGTTCAACTGGCGGTAGTCAATACACATGCGCATAGAACCATCCTTTTTCTTCACAAACAAAATAGGAGCACCCCACGGTGAAACACTGGGTTGAATAAAACCCTTACCAAGCAATTCCTGCAACTGATCCTTCAACTCCTTCAACTCAGGAGGAGCCATACGATACGGAGGAATGGAAATGGGCTGAGTGCCCGGCAACAGATCAATGCCAAAATCAATGTCTCTATCGGCGGCATGCCCGGAAGATCAGCTGGAAACACATCGGGATAATCCCGTACCACTGGAACAGAATCAACAGAAGGGGTATCAACACTAACATCTCTCACATAAGCCAAATACGCGGCACACCCCTTCTCAACCATGTGTTGAGCTTTAAGAAAAGAGATAACTCTACTGGGAGTGTGATCTAAAGTACCACTCCACTCAACACGCAGGATACCTGGCATAGCCAGCGTCACGGTCTTGGCGTGACAATCAAGAATAGCAAAATGGGGCGACAACCAGTCCATGCCCAGAATAATGTCAAAATCCACCATACCGAGTAACAATAAATCTGCTCTGGTCTCAAAACCACGAATAGTAACCAAACATGACCGATAAACGCGGTCCACAACAAGAGAATCTCCCACAGGAGTAGAAACATAAACGGGGGCACTCAAAGAATCCCGAGGCACACCCAAATGCGGAGCAAAGTAAGAAGACACATAAGACTAAGTAGAGCCCGGATCGAATAGAACCGATGCATCTCTGTGACAAACCAATATAATACCTATAATGACGGAGTCGGAGGCAACAGCCTCAGTGCGAGCAGGAATACAATAATATCTGGCCCGGTCCCTCTCGCGAGGGCGACCTNTACTTACGAAGTAGAAACGGGTTTACAACAATTAGCTCAAGTACGCGCTCGTCACCTCACGTACGAGGCATTCAAATATTCAAAGATCATGTCCTAAGGGGAAAGGTCCCCCACACAAGGTTAGACAAGCCACTTACCTCGAACCGGCTCAATATCAACTAGAAACCACGCTCTTGCCACGAGTATCCAACTCCAAATGGCCCAAATCTATTCAATTCAATTACACTTTGTAAATAACATCGCAAACACCTGGTTTTGCTATTAAATTCAAAGCTACGGCGTGAAATTAGGTGAAATGACCAAAATGCCCTTCAGGCCAATGCCTCGGAATCGAATAATTTTCACATTTTCAGAACCCTCGTACTCTCACGAGTCTAACCATATAAAAATCTCCCAAATCGGAGGTCAAATTCTCACTCAAAACCCAATAGTTTGGCCTAAGAAGTTTTAACCAAATTCTTCAAATTTTAATCCCAAATTCGAATTTTAATGATGGATTTAACTACAAAATGATGAAATATAACTAGAAGGGATTAAGAAAACGTTACCCAATGATCTTCACTTCAAAATCCACTCAAAATCGCCCTCTTCCGAGCTCTCAATTGATTTTTCCAACTTTTGAAACTCAACCCTCGAAATTCCCTTTTCTAAATAGGTATTTCCACTTCTGCAGACAAGGGACCGCTTCTGCGGAAACCAAGCCGCTTCTGCGGTTTTCACTTAATGGGCCAGGTTCCGCTTCTGCGGTACAAATCTCGCAGGTGCGAACCGCATCTGCGGTCAAACCTTCCGCACCTGCGGAAAAGCTGAGGAGTCCAAATTTCGCTTCTACGATGAACAAGGTTGCTTCTGCGGCTCCGCTTCTGCGGTTCCCAAGCCGCAGAAGCGAAAAGATACCAGAAGCAGCGGAACTGCTACCTCTCGACTTCCAAAGTTCTTCCGTTAACCACCCGAAATCATCCCGAGGCCCCCGGAACCTCAACCAAAAGCACCAATACCACCTAATACCTTATTCAAACTTGTACCAATCTTAAAAACACCTAAAACAACGCTGGAAACCCGAATTAATCAAAGATTCAAGCCTAAGAACTTCAAATTCCAACAAAACACGCTTTCAATCAAAAACCTATCCGAACCTCGTCCGAATGACCTGAAATTTTGCACACACATCCCAAATGACATGACGGAACTACTGTAACTTCCGGAATTCCAATCCGGCCCTCGGATCAAAAACTCACTATCGGACCGGAAACTTATAAAATTCAAACTTCGGCATTTCAAGCGTAAATGAGCCACGGACTTCTAAAATACATTCCGTACACGCTCCCAACCCGAAATCACCTAACGGAGCTAACGGAACCACTGGATTTCCATTCCGAGGTCGTCTTCACACTGTTCCGACTACGGACCACTTTTCAACACTTAAGCTCTCATTTAGGGACTAAGTGTCCCAAAGCTCTCCGAAACTCAACACCGAACGTCCCGGCAAACCAAAATAGCAGAAATGAACTTAGGGGAAGTAGTTAATGGGGGATCGGGGCGTAAATTCTTAAGATCACCGGCCGGGTCGTCACATAGCCTCACGAACTCAATTATATAATTTACTCTCAATTTCATGTCCAAAATCGTGGTCAAAATCCAAAAATACCAATTTTCTAGGTTTTTTCCTCTAATCCCAAATTTTTACCAATTTCCATACTTTAATCCGTGTCTAAATCATGTATTTAACTTGTAATGAGTGGGAAACAACTTACCTTGTGATACTTGAAGAATATCTCCCCTTCAAGCTCCCCAAAATCGCCCATGCCAAATGAAAAATGGGAGAAAAATGGCCAATTTCCCGTTCATAAAACCCCTCACTGCCCCAGCGATTTCCCGCACGTAGGCTAGGAGGCAATGCAAGCCTATAAGGAATCTCCCCCAACTCTTTTCAAGATCTCAAACGAGCCAATAAACCTCAGGTGCAACTTGCCCTTCTTCCCAAATCGCATTATGCGCTTCATGGGTGACACACAACGAAGAATCTTATCACTCTTTATGTCAGCCACATCTTGAACCTTTTGGTCCGCATAACTCTACCTGGGCTGAGCTGTACGAAGCCGCCCCTAAATCACTTTCATCTTTTCCAAAGCATTATAAACTAAGTCCGTGCCCATCAATCTAGCCTCACCGAGCTCAAAGCAACCAAATCGAAGAACGACATTGCCTCCCATATAAGGCCTTGCACGGAGCCATCTAGATGCTCGACCAATAGCTGTTATAGGTGAACTCCGCTAGAGGTAAAAATGGTCCTATTGCTGTAAGGTTAGTAACAAACTCTATAATTCAGAATTTACTGACATACTTGAGCCTCTAGCCTTAGTATCATTTGGGAGTCCCCTTGTTTCTATTTTTCCTAGTTTGGAGCTCGGGGTTTTCATGTTGACGTGCACCCTCGGAGGTGGGGTTAGTGTTGCAGCCATTACACCACTTGTAAGGACCATCAGTGCCTCTAAGATTTGGGAATTTGTTGTTGTTGCGTCATGAAATCCTTCACCGTATCCTCCAATACTCGTCGCTCATTACCCCTGCTAGCAGATTTTGCAAGAGAGTTTTTCCCCAAGTGAGATAGCAAGGAACCCAATTGACTGATAATTTTGGGTTCGTGTTCCTTTTATTTGCTACTTTTCTCTGCTAGTTGAAATTGATTCCCGACATAATATTTCCTTTGAATAAACAATCAACAAGAGAGAATAACAGAAATCTAAAAATAGGAGTGCAACTTTGGATGAAGCGCACAATTATTAGGGTCCCACGATGGGCACCAAACTGTTTAACTCAGAAACTCATTTTAGAATTAAATTTCAAATAGATTAATACAAAGTGCATGTGGTACATCTAATAAGGATACAAAATGAAGATAGAAAATAAAAAGGGATCTTATGGATCGTTTGGCCTCTAATGCTGCAGTGTTGAAACGAAGTACAATCTAAGAACTCAATGAATGATTTGTTACTATCTTTACAAATGAACTGAATCGGATATTTATAGGAGGGATGTGGTTGTTCCAAGTTTCCTAGCTAGCATGTCGGGTATGCAGTTAGCGGGGGTGGTTGCGTAATAGACGGTTGCAATGATCTCACAAGGATTCGAGTACAACTAAAGCCTCATTTGTTTGCACTTAATGGAGGTCTGAATCTTAATCATTCAGATCTTAATCATTAAGTGAGTTTGTTTTATTTACTTTACAACCGCTTAATGGTTCTGAATAGGCCTGTATGATTAAGATCCATAACAAAGACTTGATTTCATTAAGATGCTATCATCCACATTCATTACTCCCACAGTCTACTATTATCAACTACCACCAACACCAACACCATCATCAACCATAGCCGTCACCACTACCACCACCACCACCACCATCATCCTCAATACCAATCACATACCACAATCAATCACCGCATCATCATCAATAACCATAGCCGGCACCGCCCACCATTATAAACTACCACCACTCCCATCATCTTCCTCAATCACAACCAAAACCACTATCACCATCTATCATTATTAACAATCACCACGCACCACCACTGTCCTCAACCATAATCACTATTGCTATCAATCGCCACTAGCTACCGCCCATAACCACCACCATAAACCATGTCTTTAGCCAGCATTCACAAGCACATTTGTTAGCCATGACCACCACTAACTACCATATATATATATA
>NW_017671332.1:254030-288022 GCF_001879085.1 Nicotiana attenuata
TATATATATATATATGTATTATTTGAATTTTATGTTTATTAATTTTAGATAAAGATATATTCAGAAGCTAAAAAACAAACAATTTTAATCATTTGGCATTCAAATTTTAATACATATCTTAATATTTAGATGCGCATTCAGATTCAGATGTCTTAATCTTAATACGTATTTTGATATTCAGATATGAATTTATATTAAGATATCTTAATCTTAAAAAAAAAAATGAAGCCTAAATTTGTCTCTGAAAGTACTCGACTTGCTTTGGGCACACACTCCTTTGATTGCTCTTGCCTCGGAATGAAGAGATGAGGGCAATCACAGCTATTCTACTCATACTCTTTGCATTTTAAAGAAATGAACCTATTTCCTTTTGTCGGTCTAAAAAAGAGTGATTCTTTTTTAAATTTGAAAATAATTTAATATTTAAAATTCCCTCTTTGCCTATGCATTATTTTAGAAGTTTATTTGCAAATTAATTCAAAGTAGGCTAATATAGTGGGCACCCCAAAATAGCGAACTCTTTACCAAACGCAGTTACAAAAATCAAAATTTTCATTCCCGCCAGAGAAAGGAGCTTCTCTTCGTTGAACGACATGGGAATCAATGGACTAATGCCAAATTTGAGTCATATGATGCCAGTGATCGGAATCCATACTTTAAAGGACAACAAGGTAGCTATTGATGCGTATCTGTGGATGTACAAGGCTGCGTATACTTGTCCTCGAGAGCTTTGCGAGGGTTTCGCCACATCCAAGTATGAACTTCCGATTTTTTTTGTACCACGTGAGGGATTATGGGTCGGAATTGTTAACTACACGCGTCATTGATTTTGTACTTGTGATCAAACTAGATAATATTATTGTTGAAAAAGGATGGGAGAGGAAAGAAGTATTTATACTCAAACTGGTCAAAGATGAAAAACTTAAAGGTTTTACAAAGCACATACTTCTCGAGATGTGCACATTGAGAGATTGTGACTATATGAAGAAGGATGGTTTAAACATTTGAGGAAGCTCATGAACTTATAAAAGAGCTTAAGAGCTAAGACAAAGTGAGTATGCATTAGAAAGGCATTTCAAACTTTAATAAGGGGCTTTATTTTTGTTTAGTATTTGCTTATATTGTAGTTATCCACAAAATATAGTGTCTATAGTAGTTGTCATATAAATATAATATTAATATTTATATTGGTAAGAAAATTCTAGTTAATAAGATGTTAGCATGTATTTACAATGTGATATCTTGGATCTTATTGTAAAAAACGTTATTTACCAATATTGAGATTTGAGTAGCTTAATTCAAAATTGTAAAATATTTATATTGTTAAAAACTAGATAGCCTTTCTTTCTACTTTTATAAGGATTTTGTATTTTTTTTTCTTTTTCTACAAACTTCAATATTATTTAAGCAAAATCCACAACAAAAATATATGTGGGGCCCAAAATTGAGGAGGTCTAAAGCAAAGGCTTTACTAACCTCCCATTGAGCTGCCCCAGTCTACCATCAGATGGCAATATAAGTAATGTGTCGGGTATCTTACAGATCATACTTCTTGACTTAGTTTCCCACCATTCCTCAAGTATACTCCTCACAGTTGTGCTACCAGTTATCTCCGTGGTGCACCAAAAAAATTCCATATTTGCCCATATTACTGGGGAAATTTGAAGAGCATATTCCTTGTGAATATATTATGATAAATTGCTGTTAATTTTGTGATTTAATATCAAAACTAAAATTATTATTGAATATTCACCATATTTTTTTGTGATAATTTTTTAACAAATTAAAAACCGACAATCAAAATCTTTCAAAATCATACCAAACCGACCGATGAACACCATATCAATCCATTCCCAAGTAGTTAGACAAGGAGCATATTTTCATAATTTAGTGGATGAGTACAGATGAATGCTGAATTCTAATAGCACGAGAAGAATATAAAAAAGTACTCGAGTTAAGCTTACATAATAGTTTTAGTAAGGTCTTTAAAAGATTTTATTTTAAAGTAATTTGAGAACGCATCCCAATTTAAAAAAGAAAAGAAAAAATATTTATAAGCACATAAAAATTAAGTATAAATACGCAAAATAAAATAGATTATTAGATTAAAAAGAGACAAATTACACATTTGACCGGTCGGTCAAAAAAATTATTCATTAAATATAACATAGGAAATAGCTAAATATAACATAGTTTTTGACGGGTCAGTAAAAAACTAGACAACATTTATATTCTCGACTAATTTTTCGGTAATACAATTATCAATAGATTACATAAATGAAATCTAATCTTTTTTGGTGGTAAAGAAATAATTCTTGGAGTTTTGATTGTGAATTTCCTACTAAGCATGTACTAGTAATTAAACATTTTTCCATTTTTAATTAATAATTTCAAAAATCAGTAGTGTCAGTTGTCACTGTTCTTATATCATTGTAAAACCTTCGATCAATGAAGACTTTTTTACCAAATCCAAACATCTAAAAATGAAATTATTTTTGTTGAAATCTGACCCTTTTGCTTAATCAATGGATCTGTCAACTTCTGCTTCTTTTTCTTCTTCTTCATCGTCTTCTTGGTTTTCCGGCATAGTTCGTGGCCGTTCCGCTAGTGTCAAGATGTCTAATAAAAATCCGGCCGCCGCAGCCGGCGGTGCTGACAGTGTCTCCGGTGCTGGACCTATTACTGGGAAAAGGCAGTTCCGTGGTGTAATGTTTAAGTATGGTCCTAAGGCAATTCAGGTCTGTTTTTGAGTTTTCAAAGTTCTCTATTTTCTTGTGAAATTTGGACTTTGCTTATTGGCTGCTATTAATTCGAATAAACAATGATTTTTATTTTTTGGGTTTGTTAAGCATTATGGTATATCATGTATGGGAAAGATTTTGCTTTAGCTTACTGTATATAATGGAAAATTATTCATGAAGTATGGTTCTAAGCAAATTTAGGTGTACTGAGTTTCTAGGTGCTCTAATTTGTTGTGGAAGTTCAACTAAGCAAATCAATTTGCTTTTTGGAGTTCTTGACCAAAGTTCATTAACATATCAAGAAGGTAGATTGGTAATTGACCCTAAGTTGATTAGTGTTAATTAACTGACCATTAGTTCTTTTAGTTGGATTAATGATTCTGACAACTATATAGGCATGGAGGACCTTGTATTAGGCGAAACATTTCTTGGGGAATGGATAGAGAGTTGGACTTGGCATTCAAAGATTAATGGGACAACATGTATTCTTGTTTGCAGGGAAGCTACTTATAATGAGTTGGTTAAGAACATAATTGCACGTTGTGAGTTAAGAATCTAAGCCTTGTGTATGCTAAGGATTGTGGTGTGTGGGAAGTTGTGCTTTAGCTACTGTTCATTGCAACAACAAACTATGCCTCAATTCCAAACTAGTTGGGGTCGGTTGTATGAATCATCAATTCTGTTTAGTTCCGTTTGGACGAGTTCATACTAGTACTTAAGAATTTGTGATTCTCTTGACTCTAGAGGTTCGCAACATTTTGAATTATGTTGGGAAAAAATTTCAGATAGTAGTTAACTGCATTGGATCTGGGAGTTTCCAGTTCCATGGAAAAGATTCAGCTTTTGAGTTTTGGGGAGGTTAGGGAGGGTTATGGGGAAGTAGTTAGACTATTGTAATTCCTAATGCAGTACTTCATAGTTCATACTATACCTTTCAGATTCAGTGAAATGTGCCATCTTTTGATTCTATTGACCAAACGTTAAACTTGGTAGCGGGTCAATGCTACAAGCATATGATGTTGGGAGAATCCACAAGATTTGCTGCTTTCTTTTGCAGATTCATCTATCATTTTGTTGATTAAATGAGATACAATCCATTGGTAAATCTGAGGGTGTTGACCACAAGTGCGAGCCCCTTTTGAGGGTAGACGTAGCATGTCATATATTAGATTGTACGAGGAGTTCATCATTGAGTCAATAAGAAATTAAAAATCCTTATATACCGAGGTGCCTTTTAGTGGTAAAACATCGGATACCCATTTGGCCGAAAGATATAATGTCTAGAACCATAAAGGGCAAGATGGAAGTTAAACATTAACACCCAGTGTTCTTTAAAGGCGAAAAGCACAAAAAAGCGACAAGGTTCACAAAGCTTGAAGTGAAAAGTAAGAAGTGAAGAGCACATTTCTTTGTAACGAACCGCACAATTTACTGAAAATAAAAAATTATCAAACATATAAGAATTTTGTACTACAGTATGCAAATTGTAATTACAATAACTAATTTCACTATCCAACATACAGTAATGCCGATATAAATCCAACTCCTTGGATTTGCAACTTAAAGAACCAAACTCTTCTTTTTAGGATCATTTTGCGCATCATTGTTTGAAGCGCACACTTCTCTCGAGCGCATTGCTTCATCCGTGAAGCGATAACTCCTAGCTTCGCGTTGCTTCATCGCTTTAAGCACAGAGCGATGTCTTTTTCTAATACTAAACACAAGATGATACAATATGCATTCTCAATATCCATTTTGCTATATTTGAACCCATTTCATCCTCACACCCAATAAAGCTTTAGGTTCCTACCGCCAAAGGCTTGACCTAATAGTCAATAAAGCTAATAGACTATGAGAGACTAGAGTTTAAATTCTAATAGAGCAAAAAAATTTAGGTGATTTCTTCTCATATGTCTAAACTTTGATGGACAGAGCTACCAGATACATCTCTGGTGTTAAGTAGGAGCTATGGAGTACACGAGCTGGCCTGAACACCACCGTTATTTAATGTAATGACAAATTAGGTTCTCTTATGCTAGGAATTCTCGATGTTTTATACTGGTATGTAAATCTCTAAATAAACTAGAAGAATCTTGGAAAACATCAGACCGAATGGAAGTATACCAATTGATTAAGCCTTAATTCCAACTAGTTGGTAGTGGCTGCAAATTTATCTTGTGCATTAGTTGTGTTTTATTCATCGGTAACTCCATAGATTTCGAGACAACTTCTCTCCACACGATTTTAGGTTTACATTGACCCCTTTTAACACAATAATCATCATGGTTTTACAATCATGGTCATGGACCGGTTTATTTGGAGTTCTACCTATGACATGGCCTAACTATCCCAGACAACCTTCTCTCATTTTATCCTTTACATGTGCTACTTGTATTCGTTATGTGATTATTTATTCTTTTGTTTAATGTTTTATGGCTGCACATCCATCTTCACATTCATATTTCTACAACATCTTGCAGATATGTTAATGGTAGTTGCCGTTTATAAATTAAAACTTCAGGCCAACAAGTGGTAGAGTTGCAATGACATATAACAAAAAAAGAACTGCACTGTGTTGCAAAGAGAGAAAGAGGGAGAGGGGAGTGTTGTCAGGGGGAGTTTGATGATCTCCAAGTGAGGCGTATTATTAGGAGAAAAGTGTAACTCCAGTTTGGAGAAGAGTATATGGACTACTATCATAAGCTTCCTTGGAGGATAGAGACTCAATGTGTCCTACATCAGATGTGAACAAGGAGAAGAAAATTCTTATCTTCCGATGCGCTTTTTAGTAGTCAAACTAGTGAGACCCATTCGATCAAAACGGATGATACCCACGGGCATAAAGACCAGAAGCATTGCATATTAATTGTGGGGCCATAAAGAAAAGTGAACCAACAGTGTGTTAAGCTGAAAATTTACTAACAGAAGTTGTTTACTTGAATATCATTCGACAATTGAGCTAAGAAGTGTCTAAATCTGACATTTGTGCACGAGTGTCTCTTCATGACTGTATTTGCTTTGTGAAGACATCTTGAATTACTTCTACGGATAATGGGTTTTTTTCTATTTACCTTTTTGCTTGCACATCCATGCATAGAGAAAGGTTGTTACAATCAGGTCATCAATTTCTATCTTGTTATTGTCAATATTGGTTGTTGAACTGGTTCTACTCTATGTTTGAACTTTGAAAAAGCGAGCGCTTTGTCACTTTAAGCGAGAAGCGACACGAGGCGACGACCCATCGCTTTTCTGACCTTGAAGCGAATCGATTTACAAAAGCGAGCACTTCTATACTTGAAGCGAGAAGCAAGGCAGAGAAGCGAAGCGAAAAAAGCGATCGCTTCATTTAAATGGGTCAATTTTACTTTTTTTATAAAAAAGATTGGGTCTTTTTCATATTTTATACAAAACATAGACCCCAACCCAAAGTGACGAAATTTCTTCTTCTTCCATCGAGCATCGACTGTTGCTGCCGCCGCTGCTAGGGTTCGCTGCTCCAGCCTCTAGGCAATTTTTCTTCCTTCTTTTTGTCTTCTTTCTTCTTCTTCTACTTTTTTCTTCTCCTTTTTCTCTCTCTTCTTTCTTCTTCTTCTCGTCGAGGCATCGACTGCTGCTCACTGCTAGGGCAGGCAACAGTCCTTTTTTTTTCTTTTTTAGCTTTTATTCTTCTTGTTTAGCCTTTGTTTATTAATTTTTGTGTGTATTTCAGTTTATAAACTTAATTACTATATTTTGAAATGTTGTTTCTTTGCTGATTTTAGTATATTAAACTTAATTAATATATTTTCTTTTTCTATTTTTTCCCTTTTTCTTTGAAATGTTACTGATTTCAGTTATTAAATTTGATTTAATTAAGGTGTTGCTGATTTCAGTTATATATATGTTATATTTTCAGTTTGTTTCATTATGTTTTTTTTTTATATCTTAATAGGGTTTAAAAATGTCTCAAAGTTCGAAAGAGAAAGACCCGGCTTGGCGATATTGCGATAAAGTTATATGCAAGTTTTGTAACAAGATTACAACCGGGGGAGGGGGGAGTTTATCGCTTTAAATTCCATCTTTTTGGTGGCAATAGAAACGTCACAAGTTGTTTGAAATGCCCGTCGGAGGTGAGGGAGGAATAAAGAATTTTGTTGAGAAAAAGGAGCTAAAACATCAAATGAGTCATCAACCATTTGTGACCAATCTTGATGATGATGATGATGATGATGATGATGATGATGATATGGAAGAAGGTGAAGTTGTTGATTTGTCACTTCCAACAAAATGGGGAAGAGACACAATCTCTTCAAGCTATGGATCGACGGGTAGGAGTAGGACTAAAGGTCCTATAGATTGTTATTTCCCAAAGAAGTCAGAAGCAAAGAGCGGTGGAAAAGACTTACAAAAAATTTCCAAAGACATTTTAAGGGTTCGTGCAGTTAAAGCTTTTGCACGATGGGGTCTATGCTACAAGAACCCCCCTCAATTGTGTCAACTATACTGACACTTTTGGAGACTTTATTGAGGCCGTTGGTCAATATGGACCTGGAATGAAGCCCCCCCACTTATCATGAAATCAGAAGTCCTTATCTAAATAAGGAAGTGGAGTAGACTAATAAAATTATGGAGGAACATAAAGTTGTATGGAACAAGTATGGATGCTCCATTATGATGGATACGTGGACGGCAAGAACTGGGAAAATGATTATTAATGTATTGGTGAATTCTCCCAAGGTAAGTTTGTTTCTTGAGTCTATTGATGCTAGCGACGCGTCCACTGACCACATCAAAATGTTCACCTTGTTTCAAAACACCATTGAAAAGATTGGCTCATGCAATGTTGTTCAAGTGGTCAGTGATAATGCGAGTGAAAATACTAAAGCGGGTGGTGTGGTGCAAGGAGCTTACCCAAATATCTATTGGACTCTATGTGCGGCTCATTGTATCTACTTAATGTTCGGGACATTTTCAAGGAAAAACCCTTCTCTACAGTTGTTGGCCAGGGCGTTAGGGTGCATTATTATATTGCTCAGCAGCCCTTGTTATTGAATATGATGAGAAGATTCACCAAACAAAAAAAATTGGTGAAACTGGGCAAGACAAGGTTTGACACTACTTTCTTGACTTTGCATAGTATGCACTTGCAAAAAGCCAATTTGAGAAAGTTGTTCATTTTAGAGGAATGGAATAAGAGTAAATTTGCAAAGGAAACGGGGGGGAGGGGGGGGGGGAAGAAATTGCACGCATCTTTTTGAGTACGCTCCTTGCATCATACCATCCGCTTTAATTTTTTCACTCGCATTATCGGTGACAACTTGAACAATATTGCTTGGGCCAATCTTTTCAATGGTGTTCTGAAACAAGGCGAACATTTTGATGTGGTCAATGGACGCATCGCTAGCATCATTCGACTCTAGAAACAAACTTCCCTTGGGAGAATTCACCTTCCTGATCCGGAAGTAACCTTTTCCTTTCCTTGGGCAGTACCTCCCAACAAGATTGATCTGTTTGGATCTTGGTCCATGATGGCCTTTTTATTTTATTGATTTTGAAACACATTAATAATCATTTTTCCAGTTCTTGTCGTAGAACTCGTCCACTTATCCATCATAATGGAGCATCCATACTTGTTCCACATAACTTTATGTTCCTCCACAATTTTATTGGTCTCCTCCACTTCCTTATTTAGATAAGGACCTTTGATTTCATGATAAGTGGGTGACTTCATTCCAAGTCCATATTGATCAACGACCTCAATAAAGTCTCCAAAAATGTCAGTATAGTTGACAGAAATGAATGGGAGCCTGCATCATAGACCCATCGTGCAAAATCTTTAACTGCAAGATCCCTTAAAATGTCCTTGGCAATTTTTTGCAAATCTTTTCCACCGCTCTTTGCTTCTGTCTTCTTTGGGAAATAACAATCTATAGGACCTTTAGTCCTACTCGTACCCGTCGATCCATGGCTTGCAAAGATTGCATCTCTTCCCCGTTTTGTTGGAACTTGGAAGTGACCAATTAGCAGCTTCACCTTCTTCCATATCATCATCAAGATTGGTCATAAATGGTTGATGACTCATTTGATGTTTTAGCTACTTCTTCTCATCAAAATTCTTAATTTCCTCCCTCACCTTCGGCGGGCATTTCCGACAACTTGTGACGTTTCTATCGCCGCCAATAAGATGGAATTTAAAGCGATAAATTTTTCCCGTGATAATCTTGTTACAAAGCTTGCATATAACATTTGTTATTCTTCTCATTAACTTTATCGCCATATTGTCAAGTCGGATCTTTTTCTTTCGGACTTTGAGACATTTTTAACCCCTATTAAGATATAAAAAAACATATATAAAGATATAAACTGAAAATATAACATATATATTATAACTGAAATCAGCGACACCTTAATTAAATTAAATTTAATAACTGAAATCAGTAACATTTCAAATGGAAAAAATATAATAATTAAGTTTAATATACCGAAATCAGCAAAGAAGCAACATTTCAAAATATAATAATTAAGTTTATAAACTGAGTTACACACAAAAATTAATAAACAAAGGCTGAATAAGAAGAAAAAAAAAGATTGCTGCCTGCCCTAGCAGTGGGCAGCAGTTGACGCCTCGACGGGAAGAAAGAAGAGGGAAAAAAAGAAGGAACAAAAATTACCTGGAGGCTGGAGCAGCGGACCCTAGCAGCAGCAGCAGTCGATGCTCGATGGAAGAAGAAGAAGAAATGTCTTCGCTCTGGGTTGGGATCTATGTTTTTGTATAATTAAAAAAAAGACCCAATCTTTTTTTTTATTGACCCATTTAAATTAAGCGATCGCTTTTGTCGCTTCGTTTCTCGATTCAAGTATTGAAGCGCTCGCTTTTGTAAATCGATTCGCTTCCGGATCAGAAAAGCGATGGGTCGTCGCCTTGCGTTGCTCGCTTTTTCAAACACTGTCTCTAAAGCAGTCTGGATTTGCTCACGTTAATCCTTCAACATTTATTTGTGCTCATAACTGGTCCTTCTAGCCAGTGGAATGTTATATCCATCAAACATTATCTTGACTGGAACATGTTTTTTATATGGGGACACAGATCATAACTCGAGGGAAAGAGTATGACCAATCAAGAATTAAACCTAAAATAATCAAACACAAAATACGGAACCAAACTGCCTTACGTTGCTATTTTTCTCCTCCAATCCTTTTTCTCAATAACTTAGAGGTCTCTGTCCTTCTATTGCCTGTCAAATTGAAGAATGTACAGTGGAGAAACATTCTGCTCATTCTCCTTCTCCCCTAAAGCTTGGCAGCTTGCTAAAAGACAATGTGTAGGGAACAGAGGGGAAAAATTTTAATATAAGGAAGTAATTATAGAATCAACAACTTCAAGGACTTCCAATGCCATTTACTCTTATGTACTCAATTCTCTAACATGATGCCTTCAATTTCTTGCAGGTTGCTTTTAAAACGGGTGATTATAAACAACAGGTCATTTTCGTAGGTGGACTAACGGATGGATTTTTAGCTACTGAGTATGTATCTTATTATATTGGTTTAAACATCCCTCTCACCTATCTGTCCTCTGTTCCTTCTTTCTCATTCCCTTCTCCATGACTCCATGTTTTTGTTTTCTTTTTTCACTTTTTTGTTCATGGTCTGGATTAAGGGTGTTCAAAAAATATTGAAGATACGGTCTTTCTTTTCAAACTGGCTTATCAAAGAAAGAAAAGATGATATTCTTTTCGAACTGTTCCTTATTTGACTTGGCTCAATTCAAATGACTTATCAAAGATTTTGCATTTTCCATAATCACGAAAATATTGGACTAAGGTCCTCGGTGATAACATTTTAAATTTAAAGAAAATTACCTTGAAATTCTTTTTTCTGCAACCTATTCCCCAAAACTGTATTTAAATCTGTTGCTACTTGCCCTTGGTCTTTTTGACTTTCCTTTTTCTAATGTGGTTCTACCTTTGTCTCCCTTTTTTTTTTTTTAGGGGGGGGGGGGGGGGAGGGAGGGGGGGGTAGGGAGGGGGGGGGTTGTCTGAGTTATAGTTAATAATGACTGTTCTTCTGCAATACACATAACACATTATTTTATCTGTATGCTTATATTGGTTCGAACAAGAGCTGGAGTCCTTTCTACAAGGCTGAATGCACACACAAAAAAGAAGATAAAGGAACCAAAAATAAAGAGAATGAAAGTTAATGACGTTAAATCCACAAAGCTCTCCCACGTCAAGCAGCAAAACCATCAAATATACTCTTAGCCCTCCTACTTCTGGTCTTTTGTGGTTATTAAACTTGATGATCTCCGTTATTGCAGTTACTTAGAGCCTCTGGCTATTGCTTTGGATAAAGAAAAATGGTCATTGGTTCAGTTTCTACTTTCATCATCTTATAGTGGATATGGAACGTCAAGCTTGAGACAAGTAAAAATCTCTTCCTCCTCTTTCCACGAATATTCAAACTGTCCTCATTGATATGTAGATTCTTGTACTAGATCTGAGGTATCAGCAAGAGGGTATATTTTACTCAATATTTCCATGTCAATATGTTTCGTTCAAGTTCTTGACATGCTTATTAGGTTATTCCATCATTGATCATGTACTGTGAAAGGTAAAAGTTACAATCTCTCTCAACTCATTTAGTCCATAGAAAGAAGAAAAATAAAGGGCAGCCCGGTGAACAAAGCATCATGCATTCACGCAGGTCCATAGAAACATGTTCTTATATATGCCTTCTCCTGAAAACAATAAAGACTTTTAAAGAAGGAAAAGCTTAATTTTTGCAATCCTGTTCCGGGAAAACTTAAGTTGTGCAATTTCAAGGATGTCTTGGACAGCCGGAAGACATCATAATTCAGTGCAAATTTGCTCGTGGTTTGTTTTTCAGAAGGTTTGATACCGAAACTTGTTAGAAGTTCCTTAATCATAAAGGATTTATGATGGGTAAGGGCTTGACACAGTTTTAAGGTCAGAAGGATATAAAAGGAGCTGGACTAGAGACAATTTACTCTGTTTGCAAGGCTGGAAATCAAAGAGGAATTGTGTTGAGAAAAAGGAATAGATCACATAATAACTCCTAGATCTCTCGGACATGGAACTTAAGCTAAGATTTGTTTCACATGATTTTAAGGCAGTTCCTTTGGGATCTTTACTCGCTGAAGTTTTTAATGAATTGAAAATGTTGGAATGGTGTTTGTAGTTGTTAAAGTTTGAGGAACACGAATTAGAAATTCCTGTTGGATTGTTTAAACCCCCATACAGCTCCATCTTCATCGAAATTAGTGCTTGAACATGGCTATCACCCTCACTTTCCTATACTTGTCATATAACTGGAAAGGTTGCTGCCAGTTCTTCTATATACTCTCATTCAGAAGTGCATGGAACTTGACCAAAAGATGTTATTCTCCTTCAAATGATTAAATTCAGCATGTTGGTCAGTGGCAATTTTTTGAACAATAGATCATAAACTATAAATTAGGCCCTCTTGGAAGAGTGGGAACACAAGTTTGGGATAAATGGTATGAGAACAAACCTTTATCCCATTCCCCACCACAAGAAAGAAAAGAAAAAAAAGGAAAGAAAGAAGAATGATCTACAATAGCACAAGGCTTACATATGATTCTATACCAAGCACCCAAGGGCGTGGCCTATTGGTCAATGAAGTGGGAAGAGAACCACGAGGCTTCAGGTTCAAATCCTATCGGAAGCAAAAATCACTAGGTGATTTCTTTCTATCTGCCTAAACCTCGATAAGCAGAGTTACCCGTTACCTGTGCTGGTGGGAGGTAGCAGGTACCCAGTGGAATAGTCGAGGTGTACAAGCTGGCCCGGACACCATCGTCATAAAGAATAATGATTTTGTACCAATTTATGGTGTCATATATGTACGGGGTCGAATTTGACCGACCACGTCCCTAAGCCAGCACGACCGACCGAATATATGTGAGTCCGGCTAGAAGGACGACTTAGAAATAATAAGAGGGACGACTTCATGATCACGTCGGCCCCTCTATAGCATGTACTTTATTTCTGTCTTTTAATATTTAAGTAAGGATCCTCTATTATATAAAGGGGGGTCCGAGCCTTGTAAATGGGGGGATTCATTATTGGAAATACAAGCTCTCTGGCTCTCTCATCTCTCTAACATTATCTCTCTCTTATCTCTCGAAGATTATCACCTTCTCTCTCTCCGATTTGTATTATGGTTATCCGAACCAATTGCCAAGATCATCCTAGGGTTTATTATCTTCGATTATGATTTACCCCTTCATCTATATTGATTGATTTGCTTAAAAAGTGTTAAACAACTTTTGAGTCAAACAATATATATACCTATAAAACGTTAAACCTTGCATTCCCCAATATGTTTTACTCAAATGTCAAGCCTCATCTCTTGTGAAATCGTCATGTCCCAGATCTGCTTTTGTATTAATGATTATTTTCCTATTTTAGTCTTCATTTGGTTTTCAAAAAAGCATGTTATTATGTCTATGTTTGACGTCCTAACACCTGTGCATTCAAAATATTGCGTTTATATATTTACCACACTCAATAATGAGTCCAATTTTGGGAGCATAAACCTTTGGATCTGCTTGTTAGAGCTATTCCTCTTTTTGCTTGTGTTTGTGAGCTTAACTTCCTTCTACCTCCGTGAATTTCTAAAGGACGCAACGGAACTTGATCAGTTGATAAGCTACTTGATAAACAAGGAAGATTCTGAAGGGGTGGTACTACTCGGGCACAGCACTGGCTGTCAGGTAGGTATTTGTTTCTTTGAATGGACGGATCGAACATTTGATACTACTCCATTAAAAAAAGCATGTAATATCATTATGCACGAAACATGAGGATAGAGGAAGCTGACTTTCTCTATTTGTATACAGGATATTGTGTATTACATGCGCACAAATGCTGCATGCTCCAGAGCAGTATGTGCAGCCATATTGCAGGTAATACCTGCTTAAAAAGTGTAGTTTAAGTTGCCTCTTTTGGTACAAATAAATTCAGTACATGCTTCCTACCATTTTAGCTGAATGTGCTAACTTACTGTACCTCAATGCTCATGATAGCACATGCAATGGATATGGTCCTTTGAGCTCTAATGGTTTATCCAAATCTCTGTCTTTCTTTAGTGAGGAGAAATTTGTAAAATGGACAAGATTTTGCCTCTTGATATCTTTATTACTTCATACCTGATATGTGACTCTTGCAGTTACTGGTAAATGACCTACATTTAGTTCGAATGGAGCTAAGGCAGTCTTCAAAGTCATATGCTGTTTGAGTTTTGCAGTTGCTGTGTGTGTGTGGGGGGGGGGGGGGGGGGGGTTGATGAAAATAATGGTGAGATGGGAAGGAGGAAAATATAATTGTTGCGGTCAGTGACTGGCGTTTACAGACATTCAATTATGAGAGTTCAGGTGCTTTTCTTCTGAGAGAATCAAGCTGGCAGTGTAATCTTATCTTGAGAGATCAGTCTTAAGCGTGGTGAATATGGAGACAGCGTTTGGAATAGTATCTGTGTTCTCATAGCCACTTTTATGCGGCCAACTTTATGTAATCTGGGTAATGTGCTGGTTTCAGCATCAACCATAATGTTCTTTTGGCTTTTCAGGCTCCAGTTAGCGATCGAGAATACAAAGCCACTCTTTCTGATACTGCTTCTATGATTGACTTGGCCTCAAACATGATAAGTGAAGGTCGTGAATCAGAGTTAATGCCAAGGGAGGCAAACCCAGATGCCCCAATTACTGCCTTTAGGTAAGGACGATGATGTAGTCCAGTTACTTTCCCATATACTGCACTCTACCACTTCATGATCATGGTTTCTACTGAATCTTAATTCAAAGGAAGTCAACTACAACAACAAAAAAACCCAGTGTAATCCCACGAGTGGGGTCTGGGGAGGGTAGTATGTACGCAGACCTTATGCCTACCTTGTGGAGGTAGAGAGGCGGTTTCCGATAGACCTTAGGCTCAGGAGAAGCATAGTTACAGCATAGATGAAAAGAAAAAAAGAAAAAAGGAGGTCTACTATATGCATTAAAAAGCATGCTCCAAGTTAGTTTATTACAATTACGAAGTTATGATAATGGACAATAATTATCAAATAAAAACCGTGAATTAATTGCAATAAGACACCTTTTCCTGCTATTCGTTCAACTGGAATTTTATAATAAGGCAAGATATTGAGGATGATGTGGAAAATGCCTCACAATGAAGAGGTCCTTCAGAAACTTTTAGCGGAGTTCTTCCGCTGAGGCATAAGTGGATTCTCTGGGCATATACGATACCAGAAAAGAAGGCCATCATAGATATGATAGAGGTCTGAACAAGAAGTTGGATTTCTTGTTTGGAATCTCAAGTCTTTGCTTACTCTTTTCTACATATGGTTGCCTTCCTAATAATGATGTTTTTGACAGATATCTCTCACTTTGCGCATACAATGGCGAGGACGACTTGTTCAGTTCTGACTTTAGTGATGACCAGCTGAAGCAAAGACTTGGGCACATGTCTAACACTCCTTGTCAGGTTGAGACCAAAGTCTCTTCAATTCTCGAAAGCTAATTTTCCTTTTAGTTTACTATGTAGAAAGACTTTAGTTTAGGTCCGAGCAATTTATGTTACTTTTTAAGTGTTACATGGCAAAAGAAAGAAACAGACATGGTGAATTTCCTGGATAAAATGTCCCTTTTGACATTTTCCACTTAGGCCTAGAAATTTCAATCTGCTTACAAGGACAAAATGGCAGGTTGTGATTCTCACCTATCCTCTGCAGGTTATATTTTCCATGGGTGACGAGTACGTTCCAGATTATGTTGACAAGAAAGCGTTGGTTGATAGGCAAGCACAAAACCTTATGCAGTTTGTGATGATCTCAGTGCACTAATACTTTTTTATGTGTTTTCTCATACATTTGTCCTCATGATTACTTGACCATAGTTCTTGTCTACGCATTTTTTAACTTGGTGCAGATTGTGTAGAGCAATGGGTGGTGCTGAAAAGGTTGAAATTGAACATGGGAACCATTCTCTATCTAACAGAGTTGCTGAAGCTGTTGAAGCCATAATGAGCTTCGTCAAGCGAGAAGGTCCGAGCGGGTGGGATGATCCATGGAACTAAACGGGTTGATCCTGCAACTTGAATGAATTATTTTGCCTTTACATTCTTTATTTTCTATGTATCCTATCAGTTACATGTACACTGCAGATTGAGGAAAGTACAATATTGTGTGTCTTTACCTAGGGAATGATAGTCTAGAAGAGCATATCATTTTTTTCCATTCTTTGTCATGAATTTCGGAATTGATTCTTCGCATGGGAATTGAATATTTATCCTTCTTTTATTGGAGTAATTTTGTGGATTCTTGGATCTGAATATTTTCATTGAAAAGGTTGTGCTGTCTAGTATATTTATTCTGGAAAGAAAGCGCAATCGTGCTTTTCTTTAATTATTTGACATGTACTTTTGATTTGTTAGTTTACTACATTTGTTTGTGTCTAGTTTCTAGCTTGGATAGTTTCTCGGTGTAAAGAAAAAGAAAAACTTGTATATGTTCTTAAATTAAAATTTTAAGGGGTCGTTTGGGTTGCAAACAAGTTTTACTGGGATTATGATGTGTGGATTATACTACGAGGATTAAATAATGACTATTATTATTATTATTATTATTATTATTATTATTTAATGGATATACTTTTTATGGTAGATGTTTGTTTGTAGGATTAAAACTGGAATATATGGTGTACAAACAGAGAAGGAATCAGTATTTGAAATTTATGGGTTTTGAATTTGTCACGGGATTGATAACTTATCTTAGTTATTGGGTTCACAATTAAATATTATACATATTTTATGAATTTTCTAGTATAAAACAATGCAGTCAATGCTTAAGCAAAAGTGATGTGTTAGGTTTTTTTACAGTAGATAAGTTTGAAATAAACTTTTATTTTAAATTTTAACTTTGACCATCTTAAAGTACTTTTGAGAGAAAGAGCTTTAGAGAGAATAATTTTGGAGATTGACATTCTGGAAAGAAGATTTTAAAGATTGATATCATGGTCATCTGGTTGATTTATCCTCGAATTAGCTAATCTCGTTATTGTTGGTTCATATTAAATGTGATATAAAAGTAATATCAGTTGTGTGGTAAATGGGTTAGAGAGAGATACTCTCCCCTCTCTCTAAAAACAATTCCTTCCTCCTTGCCCCAACACTTAAACAATGTTCCTCAACACTTTCCATGACCACCCACCAAATGACCCAAACAACATGGATGCATCATCTACCAGCGTGAGGGGAGCTACTGCCTCAAAATCTAACACGCTCCCCAACCCTTCCCATTCAACTTCATCTCCAACAAACATGAACCAAAACACTGCCCTACCTTCTCAAACGATAGAACCTGGACAACACTACCAAGGAAAACCTTCTTTCTTAAGCATCCTAAACACCAGCCCTACTGATAGCAATCCAACAAACAACATCTGCGTACAAAATGACATAACCATGGACTTACTAATCTCGGATGAAACGGAAAATCCTTATCTCGAAGACGAAGCGGATATCTTTATCCCCATAACCTCTAAAGATAAAGAAAGATTATATAGGAATTGGGAAACAGCTCTTATAATAAAGGTCTTTGGGAAAAGAGTTGGATATCAATTCCTTCAACGTAAACTTCAAGCGATTTGGAAGCCAAGTGAAACTATCTCCCTTATCGACCTGGGATATGACTACTACCTTATAAAATTTAACAAACAAGAAAACTACAATAAAGCCCTTCACGAGGGACCTTGGTTCATAGGAAATCAATTTCTTTCCATAAGGAAATGGGAGCCTAGATTTGTAGTATCGGAAGCTTCACTAACATACTCGGCTATTTGGGCTAGACTACCTGAACTTCCTACGGAATTTTACGACTATGAAATCCTACAAAAAATAGGGAATAAGCTAGGAGAACTCATACGTATTGATGCATGTACCTCCTCAGCCCTTAGGGGAAAATATGCTCGATTATGCATCCTAGTTCCAATCGAAAAACCTCTAAAGACCCATATAATACTGGGCAAACACTACCAAAAAATAACATATGAAGGATTCAATGTCTTGTGTACCAACTGCGGACGCCTAGGACATAATTTAATATCATGCCCAAATAAAAATATAATAATAGAAACCCAAAATGACAAATCCGCACCCAGCAACTCCATGACAACACCACAAAACATTTGAGTCCATCACCACCAAAATTGAAAACTGGACGATAGTATTCCATCACAAAAGGAAAAAGAACACGTCGAACTCCCACCCTCCCATGCAACATAATGCCAAGGAACAAAGCCAACAGGAACCAATTGATTCACATCAATGGAAGCAAACAAGGAGGAAGGCCATTTACCCACTGGACAAAAGACTCCATCCTCATCTCTACACTTTGGAAAAAACCATATGCCCAAAAGCTCCCTAGTACAACATAGGTCTGTCACTACACCTACTACACAAAATATAAGACTCCCTACAAGTGATACAGACCACCTCTTTTACTCGAACAAACCACTGGACAAAAACCCCACCTTACTAAAGAACACCAATCTACCCTCCCTACCCTATCTAGTAATAGGACTATACCATCAAATGAGAAAGAAGACACTCACGAAAATCTCGGACCAAAAACTCCCGTCTCCAATTCCATCTTTGGCCTATGAAGTCACTTCAACAAGGCTACAAACCTTAGGTCAAATGCTAGGTTCCACCAACCTTAACACAAAAGAGAGCAACGGTTGTATACTTACAAAAAATAGCTTTTCTTCCTTAGATATTACACACCCCTCACATCAATCTCCCTCCCCAACGTCCTTGGATTCAAACCAATTCAACCCTTTTGACATAACCCCAGCCGAAATAATTAATGAGGCAACCCTCTTAAACTCTCCAGTGGTTTCTTCATTAAACCACACTGATAATTTAAACCCCACGCACACTCCTCCTCCGGCCATCAAGACAAACGACAACTCCAACCCAAACCTAAACAAACCCTCCACCAAAAATGCCAAGACTTCCAAGCAACTATCAAAGAAGGAACATGAGAACAAGGAGGAATGTCTGGATTCGGGACAACCAAAGACACAACAGATCACCACAAACGACCCATCAACCACCCCAACTACCAACACTCTTCACAACCCTACCAATCCAACCAAACCATACTCCCCAGAGCTGGCTAGAACAAGGATTAATGGGACATGGATTAAGCATGAGCTTAAGGATCAACGGGGAGGACATAATCATTCAAATAGAGGACCCATACTATTTGGCTCAAATAATAGCAGAAGGGATGTGAATAGCCATGGGGAACATAATAAACAATCCTTGGATAAACCATGCACTAACCTATCACCAAGGAATGCCATCTCCTTGGGTCCATCTTGCATGGCAGAACCAACAGCCATGGAATCCACTACAACCCTTCAACCTGATCAACACACACTCACCTCTCTTCCCAAACAGCCAACCTCCCCCAAATCCAGCCGCCCCCCCTATTCCAGACCATGCATGGCAAGAACCAAAGCATGCATGGCCAAATTCTGAACCACCAAACCACCCACAACACCCCAGCAACTTCCCAGCCATCCATGCAGCAGGTTCACCCACCCAGCGTGGAGAGACAAGAGGAGGAAGAAGAGGAAGACAATCTAATGGAAAGGGTGGTGGAATATGGAGTTCTAAGGTCACCAAAAACCCTAGTGTTCAAAGCAAGAAAAGAAAAAAGATACATCTTAAGCTGCCCGTTGGATTTGAGGAAATACTCAATAACTATCAAAAAATTGAGGACCCCGGGGATCTATTAATATGCAATGGTGTTGGTGCCGATAATGTTTTCCAATTTCTGGATGAACCAGGAAGGAACATCGAGCAGGGGGAACTCCCCTCCCATTCGGGAGACGAGTTCAAACAATAGAAATATAAGCATGAGTTTTATCTCTTGGAATTGTCGTGGAGCAGGGAATGCCGATTTCCGAAGAGCTTTTAGATCCATGATTGATTACCACAAACCTAGTGTGGTTGCATTACTAGAAATGAAACTATCTGACCACCATGTTATCATGGAGGACTTTGGCTTTTCAGGTCTAGCACAGGTTGCAGCGCAAGGAAACTCGGGAGGAATGGCACTAATGTGGAACAGTGATGAAGTCAATGTGGATCAAATAGGGGGAACCGATCAAGAAATCCATGCCATGGTGAAGGTAAAAATCTTCCCTAAAACCTGGTTATGCTCAATTATTTATGCTAGTAGCTTATTAGAGGAAAGAATTACTTTATGGAATAATTTAATAACAGTCGCAAATAATTATAAAGGACCATGGTTAGTACTAGGAGATTTTAATGAGGTCACTAGTGCAAGCGAGAAATTTGGAGGTCTACCTATTAATAACAATAGAATCACAAAGTTTATTAATTGTCTTAATACTTGCAAATTAATAGACCTAGGTTTTAAAGGCCCAAAGTTCACTTGGTTAAATAAGAGGAAAAAGAAAAAAAATGCTTTCATAATGGAAAGATTGGACAGATTCGTAGCCAACGGTGAATGGATTAGCATGTTCCTGATGCCAGTGTAAAACACCTTATAAGGACCCACTCTGACCACTGCCCCATACACTTGGACCTTATCAAAAGACCCAGCCGCAGTAACAATATATTTCGACTGGAATCTATGTGGTTATCTCACCCTACCTTTAAGGGGCTAGTATTAGATTGCTGGACAAACCAGCCTAATATTACAAATGCTATCAATAACTTCACTAAGAAAGCCATTGCCTGGAACAAGGATACCTTTGGAAATATTTTAAAAAAAAGAACGAAATCCTAGCTAGACTAAAAGGCATTCAAAAATCTCCAAAGTACACAACCAGCACATTCTTGTCTAATCTAGAAATTGAACTACTAGATGACCTACAAAAAACCCTCAAATTGGAGGAGGAATTCTGGAAAATGAAATCTAGAATCCAATGGATCCAAGAAGGTGACGCCAATACAAAGTTTTTCCATCTCAGAACCCTGCAAAGGAGAAGAAAAAATAGGATATTAGCATTAGAGATGAGACTGGGAATTGGTTTCATGACCCAAAGGAACTTACCCACATCATATCGGATTTCTATACTAAGTTATATACCACTAATCACAATTTATTCCAAAAAATACCATTATACATGCCTGCCCTATCCACAATTACCCTTACTGATCACCCCACCTTCACAAGGGTACCAGAAGAGGAGGAAGTAAAGAATGCCCTCTTCTCTTTTAAACCACTTAAGGCACCCGGCCCGGACGGTATCCATCCTTTCTTTTATCAAATATTTTGGGGAATAATTAGCAACCTCCCAGTCAACTTCTGTAAAGAATCCTTCACTAGTAAAAGAATGACCGAGGACATGAATAGAACTTTTGTGTGTTTAATACCAAAGCATCAGGATGCTGAAACATTAAGGCAATATAGACCCATTAGCCTTTGTAACACTGGCTATAAGGTCGTCACCAAAATTATCGTTAATAGAATAAAACCTCTGCTCAGCAAAATTATCCATCCTACTCAAACAAGCTTTATAAGAGGTAGGAGAGCCTCAGACAATGCCATTATAGTGCATGAAATACAAAACTCCTTCAAAAATTCAAAAGAAAAAAAGGGGAAAATGATGATCAAAATTGACCTAGAAAAAGCCTTTGACAAGCTGGAGTGGTCTTTCATTAGATTCTCCCTGAAATCCCTAAACTTTCCGGAAGACTTAATTGAGCTAATAATGTCCCGTGTATCCTCCACATCCACCTCCATACTCATAAATGGCTCAAATACAGAATTATTTACCCCAACTAGAGGCATTAGGCAAGGAGACCCACTATCCCCATACCTATTCATAATTTGCATGGAAATGCTCTCCAGACTCATCGACCATGAAGTTGACTGTTGCAGATGGGACCCCATAACCCTGTCAAAAAAGGGACCCCAACTATCTCACATGTTCTTTGCTGACGACCTCATTCTCATGATGGAGGCCAATCAAAAAAGCTGCGACTCCCTCATAGATACCCTGAATAAATTTTGTAGTTTTTCTGGCCAATCTATCAACTTCAGCAAATCCAGAATAATCTTTTCAAGAACACACACCCGGACAAACAGGCCCTTTTCAGCAGATGCCTTAACATGAAAATATCTAATTCAATAGGTAAATACATAGGGTTTCCCATGACAAACCAAAGGCTATCCAAAAAATACTTTCAATTCATCATTGACAGTCTGAACAATAAACTAAGGGGTTGGAAAACCCATTTCCTAAACCTAGCAGGAAGAACCACCCTCATTAAGGCAACCCTTGCAGCCATCCCTAACCACAACATGCAAATATTCAACCTACCAAAAGCTATCCAAAACAAGATAGACTCCATCCAGCAAAACTTTCTATGGGGAAGTACGGAGGAAAAAAGAAAATGCCACTTGCTTAATTGGAACAGGGTCACTACCCCAAAAAAATAGGGAGGCTTAGGGCTGGCTAAAACCTCTTGTAAAAACGATGCCTTCAGCACTAGTCTAGCCTGGAGATACTCTAACAACAAGGAAGCCTTATGGGTCCAAGTCCTGAGCAATAAATATGACAGGAAAGCCAATCATAACACTAGTTCCAATAATAGCCCATTATCCTCACATATCTGGAAAAACATATGTAAAGGAAACAAGTTCTGCCAAAAAGGGAATAAATGGATTATAGAAAATGGGTAAAGCATAAATCTTTGGAACAACCGATGGATAAACCATGGGAACACGCTAAGGAATAGTATCCATGGACCCCTCCAAAGGGGGGAAGAAGACATAAGGGTAAAATACATCATTAAGGATGGCCACTTCGATCTCTCAAAATTATCCTTCGAACTCCCAAAAGATATAACCCTAAAAATCCATAGCACTTATATCCAACAATCCCAGACAGGTAAGGATAGAATCTCCTGGAACTCCCCGGGCTACAGCCACTTCTCCATCAAGGCAGCCTATGACCTCATTACCCAAAAGGACAACCAGACTGAAGAAAACAACCTAGACTTTAAGTGGATATGGAGAAGCAACACCCTGAACAAACTAAAATACTTCATGTGGTTGCTCACCCTCAACAGACTCCCAACAGCCGCCTTCCTAGCAAAACGAAACATCTGCACATCTGATATCTGCACTATTTGCGGATCAGAAAAGGAGGACATAAAATACATGCTCTTCTACTGTGCTCATTCAAAGGAAATATGGAGGCAATGCCACATAAAACACAACTACCGACCTTCGGATAATGAATTCTCTATTTTCTACTGGCTAAAGCACCAACTAAACTCAAGCAAGCGCTACAATCAATACATTACTTGGCCTGTATTCTTACCCTTTCTCCTCTGGTACATATGGACTACAAGAAATGAAAAGATCTTTAAAAAAACAGCTCACGCCCAAACATTAACAAAGTGATTTATAATACCCAAGAATTCCTTTTTCTAAGCAACTGGAGCCCTAGCCGGGTACCAAAAAGAACGATCCTTATTAAATGGCAACCACCAGACATATGAATTTTTAAACTAAACATAGATGGATCATGCCTAGGTAACCCATGCAGGGGCGGAATAGGCGGGATTTTCAGGGATATCAACGGAAAATGGATACTAGGATTTAATATGGGATTTGCATACGCCACAAATATTCAAATGGAAGCCATGTCCCTAGTACAAGGTCTAAAATTAGCCATTCAAATGAGACTGACTCCTCTAGTCATTGAAACAGACTGCCAGGAACTAATCAACATGCTAAACAATGGAAATTGTCTTTATCAAAACATTATTGATGACTACAGGTCCCTATTATCTGAGGCGGGCACCCCTCCTTTGAAGCATGCATTCAGAGAAGCTAATGGAGTAGCAGACACCTTAGCCAAGAATGGATGCAGCCTGGACTCTTTTGCTAACTTAATGTTGTATTATTATCCGCCTGTATTTGCTATTTCAGTTTTTGATAGGGATGGGATAGGCACTGCGTGGCCTAGACAAATCTCTTATTGTAATGACTACTAAGTTTATGTTTTAAATAAATGCCTTTATGTACCAAAAAAAAAAAAATTGTGTGGTATAACAAATCCCAAGATTACTTTAACCGACATCACTAGTTTCAATCAAGGAGAGGATAAAAGAATTGGGATTTTGATTTATTTATTTCTCAAAGTGATGTCACTCTCAGAGAGGGTTCACTTGCTATGTTCATACAAGATATTTTTCTTCTAGCTTTTGACTTAATAAAATGTGATCGACTTGCAAAAATCTAATGTAGCAAGTTGGCTTGTATGAAATAATTGGTAATAGTAAGTCTCAGATCTACAATAGTCCAAGCAAACAAGAAGCTCAAAAATGAATAGTATTCCCTTCGGCCCACAATAAGTGACCAATTTACTTTTTAATTTTGGTCCAATAAGTATCTATTTAAATAATCAAGAAAGAATTCAATTTGTTTTTACAAGATTACCCTTATGTACATATCCCTAAAGAGTTTTCTTACTCCTCACATTAAATATTTAATTAAGGGTAGTTTAATCACACTAGGCATTTTTGTATAGAATTTAGTATTTTCTTAATGGGCGTGCCAAAAGCAACACTATTGTGGAACCAGAGGGAGTATAATATACAACACTATTCTTTAGTATTCCCCTATATAACCTTTAGTATTGGCACTAGACCTGGAGATGACTACAACGTGGAAGTAGTTTCAGCAAACATAATGACAGTAAAATACAGATAGATAGATCAAAATAGTATTGGCACTAGACCTGGAGATGACTACAACGTGGAAGTAGTTTCAGCAAACATAATGACAGTAAAATACAGATAGATAGATCAAAAATAGCACCAAACTTCTTTCACCCTACTCTCACCCCCTTTTCCTCTCGCAAAAATCTATCAGCCCAGCTTGAAATGCACCATCCAAACGCTTGAAACCAGAGATAATGCAACGTTTACCATCACCACTAGCCACCTTCTATCGTGCACATAATGCATTGAGCAGTACATGACCAAGCATGAGGTCCACAAAGTACTGGTGCCCAATCTGGCCATCCCTCCACTTCAGCTTGGCAGGAGCACGGCCATAATGCACCCCGTCATTGCATCGATTGTCATAGTGCCACGGATAAGTCATGTCAAAATCATCAATTACGCGATCAACTAAACCGTATGCCCTCAACTTATCCAGGACTACCCAATTGAACGCCTCCATTTTATTTGGATTGAATGCCAATCTTCTAGCGTATCCGCCTGTGGTGACTGTGGTCCTATATATGACTTCTGGTGGTGTCAACCCTCTCTGCCTTACCCCATTCAATAACTCAGCCCAGAATGATGCAGCATAGTCGGTGCCTTTAATGAAATGCCTAAGGCTAGACCAATACACTCCATCGTGTAAGCCCGAATTCATGATTATAGCGTCTGGAATAACATTTCCAGAGAAGTACCCTTTCAGAAGTTCTCTATAGTCAGCATCTGCCAACGAATTCAAGCCTCGATACTTGCCTGTCTCGTTAGGATGCCCGTTGTAAATGTTAGTAAATCGAACTGCTTGTGATGGATTCCTCGGGTTGCTGATGTTCATATCAACTCTTCTTGGGACATCCTTCATATTATTCACATCTAAAATGAAATTAAGGATGTTTCTCACTGTGTCACAGTGATTCGAATCACCCCACCAGAAAATCCAGCGATCCTTCAAACAATTCCAGGCTTCTTCACTTGAGAACATCTTGAATGAACAATGTGTTGAATATACCCAACCATTGCTCTCCAACAACCCCAATGGTCCATCACACCATGGTTTTTGGCATGGGAAATTTGGTTCTTGGCATCTGTATCGCCCGTCATTGCTAATTGGGCAGCTATTATTCTTAGCATGACGAGTCCATCGACCAGACCACACATCTCTAACAAGATCTGACTTCTTGCATTGAGATATTTCAGGTAATTCAACAGAGGATTTGGAGAACTTGACTGGGATCACGCGGAGAACCTTGTCATATGCAAATCTTTCAGGCGAAAACTTCAAGCCTTCATAATGTCGAAATAGTAGAATGACGGTAAGATTGTAATCCCCAGCAAAATTAGGATGGACTTGCAGGGAAAACTGGTAAGTACCATTGCCTAAATCTTTAATGGGTGGCCTAGACTTCCATGTTTCACCAGCAAGATCAGTCTCAAAATAATCACCACCCAAACAATGGGGTTTCGCAGAATCATCCAATGCATGGAAAACAAACTCGTGAATATCCCCTGTTGACAATTCAACGTTTTCGCGACCATCCAAAGCTGGAATCTTTACATCCACAGTTCTTGATTCCTTACATGGCTCACCTCCGGGAGCCAACCAATTAGTAAGAAGATTTGATGAATAGTTTGCCTCTAATTCACCTGAAATCCACCTATGAACTCTCGGCCTTGAAACCTCTACCGATTCTGGTTCCTTATGTGACACATTTGTCACTATTTCAAGACTGAAATCAGGTGCATTACCTTGATTCTCAGTCAAAATAATCTGTTGAGGTTCAACTTTAGGAGGTAAAGTTTCTCGGCCAAAATCTTGGTTCAGATTCTGGTGAGTATTTACAGAATGGGATCTAAGAGAAATATTGGTAAAGCTGAAATCTTTAAAGGTAGGACTAAACTTTCCTGAACTATTCACCTTCAACAGAACAAAATCTCTCTGAAAATTACCCACGTTCACACCATAAAATGACCATACAATCAAGAATCTAAGTAAAAGAGCCATCGTCAGTATCTTAAACCACCATTGAACCTTGGGGTTATTTGACCTCATAACCCACCCAATATTTGCAGCTTTCTCATGCATCTCAGCAGAAAACATATTGACAATGCTAACACAGAACTAACTGTACATGCACATTTCAAACTTGTCCAAGTTCGTAGAGATGATACAAAGAATGCAACGTGAGAGTTATTAGTATTACCACATTACAAGTAACAGTATATTAATCTGCACAAAATATCATAGTCTAGATCACGTGAGATTCATTAGTTTTGACCACATTACAAGTAAAGATATTATTTTGCACAAAATAATAATTATTGTCTAGATCAAGTGATTGAAACATAAGACATTCATTATATTTATTTCATTCATCGTACTATGCACAAATAAATTGGTGAATGAAAAGGTAAATCAATTAGTACGTTAATGATATTATACAAATAGCGTCGTTCGGTCATCGTGTAATAAAGGCATGTAATCAATCATACCTAAAAATAATAGACTCATTTTTAGAGAAGAGAGATTTTAACCTAACTAATACAAAAATTTACTAAAATGACATAACTGGAGTATAATCGTCGGTTGCAGTAACCATTTATCGAATAGTTTAATCAAAATAATGTAAACGCAAAGAGTTGATGGAATGGCGTGTAAGGCAAAATTAGTCTGTGACTGGCAGGCGGCAGCAGCAGATTCTTCTTATGAGAAATTAACTTGAAAATCAATGATAGCTTCACCGCAACGATACCATTTTTGTCGGTGCAGTACTACTTGAATGATCTTCTGCCCATGGCTGATGGCGTATATTCTATACAGAGAACTTTCTTCTTCGTCTGCTCTGTACATGGGAGGAGGGTGCGGAGAGGTAAAACTAGGGTTGTTCATGGTTCCGTTTGGAACGTTTTTCCCTAAAAAGAAACCAAATCAACTAAGTCGATTTTTCACATATTAGAACCAAATTAAACCAATTGAGTCGGGTTTTTATTGATTCGTTTATGTCGGTTTTTCGATTTTTTCGGTTATTTATCGGGGGTTTTCTTAAATATGAGACACACACTACCAAACGCATATTCGGGCGACTACATTTTCAACGTAACACTATCAAATCAATTGCGCTTTGAGAAATCTATCATTTCCAGATATATTGATAATAATTGAATCAAATGGTGATGAAGAATTTAAGTACTCAATTAAAAATCAATTATTTTTAATATAAAATAATGTTTTGTACTTAGTAAAAGAAAACTACCAATCAAACTAGAATGTAAAAGTAAAGAATTAGATTATTATAATAGCAAAGAACTAGACTAAAAATAAAAATGACTAATATGTACCATAAAATTTTAGAAACTTTATATAAAAATATACATATATATAGGTGTAATAATAAATTTAAATAGTTACTTTTATAGTTGGTTTGGTTCGGTTATTTTTTTTATTAGCAAAACCAAATCAAATTTGATCGGTTTTTAAACACTACTAGAAATCCGGAAAAAAACGACCACAAAAAGCGACCAAAGTTGGTCGCTTAGAGGTCAAAAAGCGACCAAAAAGCGACCAAACAGGCCTGGTCGATATTGTGCTGGTCCCTATACCTTAGGGACCAAAGTTGGTCGCTAATTAGCGACCAACTTTGGTCGCTTTATTATTTAAATAATATAAATTTAGCGACCAAAGTTGGTCTCTAATCTTAAATTACGTTTTTTTTTTATTATTAATAAATATAAAGCGACCAACTTTGGTCTGTAAAGAAAATACTATATTTTAAAATCTGGAAAATGGAGACCAAAGTTGGTCGCTATTGTTTTAATTTTTTAAATTTTTTCTAAACTTAAGCGACCAACATTGATCGCTAATTTTAAGAATTTAATTATTTTTTATATATAAGCGACCAGAGTTGGTCGCTATTCTCCAGAAAATATATATTTTTTTTTGTAGGCTAGCGACCAAAGTTGGTCACCTTTTGAGAAATCTGGGTTAATTAGCGACCAACCTTGGTCGCTATTGCCCAGAAAATTATTGTTTTAAAGAGAAAAGCGACCAACTAGCGACCAAAGTTGGTCGCTTTTCTTGGTATAATTTTGGCAGAAACTGCCTGTTTTGGCAGCTACACCACCTCCCAGCATACCAACATTCCTAAACAGGCATTTTATGCCAACAACAACAATAACAACAATAAACAACAACAACAACAACAACAATAATAAACAACAACAACAACAACAACAACAACAACAACACAATAACAACATTAACAACAACAAAGTATAAAGTTCAAAAGAACTAACACATTAAGCTAACCAAACTAAGTTAACTGTTATTACAAGCCCATTCGAAATCGATTGTATTTGTCCAGTTCAAAGTGTATAAAGTCAAGGATTGTTTTGTACATCATTATCATCACCGTCTGATGAACTTTCATCACCAAGACGGTATCCAGAAGGGTGTACTTGTCGAGGACAGGAAGAACGATCACGGGAAGGACGGGAGGAATGAGCACTTGGAGGACGGGAGGAATGAGCACGGGGAAGGCGAGCCTCTAGCGATGACTCACGAGACCGGGGAATCGGAAAAGAGCTAGAAGCTAGGAGAGATTTGATCTGCTCTTGCATGCCAGTGAACTGAGCATCTCTAAGCTTTTCTCTTTCCTTGGCCGCTTCTAGCTCGGATGTGAGCTTTGTCACAGTCTCCCGCATAGCGGAGAGGCTATCCCCATCAAGTAGCTCGGCTTGCGAGGAAGTCCCTATTCCTTGAACTCCACACTTATAGCGATGGAATTTCTTAGTAGAAAGCCCGTATACCTTCCCCCATTTTGGACCGCCAGCACCCTCCGTTCACATTCTTTCAGCATCCTCATCCGAAGGTTGGATTGGCTCGCCCGACTCATTAGGTGGCTGACTGCGTATGAATTCTGCAGTTCAGCTGTGAAGCGACCCTATAAGAAAAATTACATTGAATTAGTATTTCAAAATTTATATAAAAGTAAATCAAAATACTTAATGAAAAGTGAAAACTTACATGTACAGTCGAGGCTCGGCCCTTGACCCACCTTTCTTGATCCGTCTGTTTCTTTTTCTTTACAATATGAGTCTTGAATAGCTCATCTTGGTTCATCGGACGCCCCAACTTCTTTTCCTGAAAACTCATAAATTTTAGTTAATAAACAGAATAGATATACTTTGAAAATTAAAATAAATTAAGCAATTACGTACCATTCTTCTTTTTATTGTCCCTAGGCTGATCGCACCTCCAGTGTGCAAGTATCCTCCCTTCTCAGATGCGCGAGCTTTCTTTCCTTTTTCGCTCTTCTCTAAGAACTTTGCGGTAAGCCATTGCCTTTGCAAATCCTCCCATAAATTCTGAAGCAACCAATCAGGCTTCTGGTTCAACTTTCTAGCTTTGGAGAAACAATGCGACAACCGCTTGCGAGCTTTGAGATGAAAGTTTGCAGCCACTTCCGTGCTATAGCGGTGTTCCCATACACACTTGCTTTGTATTTCAAAAGTTAAGTATTATATGGAAATATCATAAATATAAAATAATTATACTGCTTAAAAGAACATTTATACCTTAAATTGATTGAAAATTGGCTCCTTCAGCGAGAATGGAAATTCACTCCAAGTCGCATAAGGGCCATCATAAAGCTTTCTGGTGGCTTTGGTGATTATCCTCGTAATAATATTACTGGGGATGAAACTGCAATTTAATAAAAAAAATACATTAATATCTAAGTAAGAACAGTACAAAACAATAAACGTAAAAATTATAAATAACTCTTACCCATCACCCTCAGGGACTATGATGATCCTGCCATATTGATCATAATGCACCTCCTCGTCATCATCAGCATCACGTCCGAAGCATGTATATCAGAGGCATGTGTGGAAGGTGTAGGCGGGTCAGAGCTAGTATCTCGCAGGCGAAGGCCTGAAATAGATGGAGTCCCTGATGAAGATGGCTGCGATCCCTGTGACTGCGACATAGCTGGATGGCCCACAAGTGGCTGTGACACTGATAGCTGTGACCCGAGTGGCTGTTACACTGATGGCTGTGATCCATGTGGATGTGACATGGATCGATGCGATCCATGCGATGCATATGGGTGCGATCCACGTGGTCGTGAGACAGGTGGACTGTATATCGGACGTATAGTCCTATGGCCCTGTGACGAAAGACCTGGTGTCTACACGAAGGTGTAGGGCTCGTGATGCTGTGGTAGCTTAGAATAGCCCTGGGGTGGAGGCAAAGACATAGGCATAGGCATAGGCATCTCTGAAGAGGGTGGAAAAGATTGAGTATTATCTTCTACCCTCCTCTTTGGTTTCCTAGCCTTTTCTCGACCCCGAGAACCAGTAGGGTCATTGTTACCTCGACCCTTGCCTGTCATCTGCATAATATAATACATATTTAGATTGAAACATATAAAGAAACTAGCTATAAACGAGATTTATTAAAGAAACCAACTTTTTTAAAGCTCATCGACGTATTGTTCCTCGTCGACAATTCTTCTTCCTCACTAGTTTGAGCTTCATCAGTTGATTCTTCTTCCTCGTTTTCTATAATTCTTACTACATTTATATCAACTTCTTTCAATATGTGTTCAGGATGTTCCAAATTATTTTCTAAAACTTCGTTCACTATTTAGTGAACACTGGAGATATCGTTTTGATATGCAACATCTAACACATTCTCTACTTCCACCCTACCCACAGGCTTAGTTTTTATTACAACCCACCAATCCGACTTATTCCGCCGCAATGGATAAGGAGCATAATACACTTGACTAACATTATGCAATTATGAAAGGATCATAGCGATCATACTCCCTAGTATGATTAACCTCAATTATGTTGTATTGATTGTGTACTCTTGTACCTCTTGTTGGATGTGGGTCAAACCACTTGCATCTAAAGAGTATCAATTTCTTAAATGGCCAACCTGTACATTCTAGTTCTATTATTTCTTTGAGCACACCATAATAATCAATATCTCCATCTTGATTGCCATCACCACCTTGAACCCACACCCCACTGTTGTTGCTATTTTTATTTTTAGAGCAATCCTCTGTATGAAACTTATAACCATTCACAACGTACTTAGACATTGTTGTGACCTCAACCCCAGGTCCCCAAGATACATCTTTCAAAAATTGATTTACACCATTATTTGGATCATTTACCTACATATAGTTAAAAAAATTCATAAGTTAGCATAACTTCCAAACATTGTTTACCTACATAGTGTTAGAATATTTTAAGGAGAAACTTACAAATTGTTTGAACCACGTATCAAATATCGTATATACAGCATCATGGCCAAATTGACCCACAAAGTGACTGTGACACATCAGATATTTTTAGTAGTTGCATTGAGATGTAATCACAGTAATTTTTATATTTTGATAACTACAAAATCAATACTTACTTGAGAAATGGTACAACTTCGGGACAATTTAGCAACACGTGAAGTGTAGCTGACTTGAACTCCATATCACTCAAACTTCTCTTTCTAACATCCTTAGAACATCGGCCTGGTTGATTGAATATGGACATAGGCGGATATAATGGATCATTCCTAAGGTCGACCGTGTGCCTGCTGGGCCTATTCCTATTCCTAGCACATGGCACATTACTCTCAAAATAATAAGAACAAAAATGAGCAGTTTCCTTTGCAAGATAAGCTTCGCATATAGATCCTTCAATCCTATTCCTCTGCTTAACAAATTATTTGCATTTGCCAATTGTCCTACATAATTTCAGGTTAGCCAAGAACATTCAAATAAAACAGAAAATTACATCAAACTTATAATATTACCTCTCAAAGGGATACATCCATTTGCATTGAACAGGCCCTCCAAGTCGTGCCTCGTGTACAAGGTGGATTGGAAGGTGTTCCATCACATCAAAAAAACCACATGGAAATATCTTTTCCATCTTAGTAGAAGTTACACTAATGTTCTGATCCATCCGGAGTAGGTTTTCTTCCCTTAATGTGGAAGAACACAAGTCTTTGAAAAACAAACTAATCTCTGTGATGGGTTTCCAGATTTTTTCAAGCAAACCATAAAATGCAATAAGCACTAAGGTCTCCATGAAAACATGACAGTCATGACTTTTCAAATGGCTCAACTTCCCTACCTCCATATCAACTTTTTCCCAAAATTCGACGCATAACCCTCAGGCATCTTCAACTTCGTTACCCAATCACAAATTTGCCGTCTTTCCTCCAAAGTGAATGTGTAACTTGCTTTGGGCTTGAACACCTTACCATTGTTTACTGTCTGCAAGTATAATTCAGGTCGCCTGCAATATTCTTGTAAGTCCATTCTAGCCTTCGGGTTATCCTTTGTCTTACCTTTAACATCCATCAGTGTGTTGAACAAATTGTCAAAATAGTTCTTCTCAATATGCATGACATCAAGGTTGTGACGGAGAAGATTATCCTTCCAATAAGGAAACTCCCAAAATATACTCTGTTTCGTCCAATTATGAGTAACACCGTATCCGGGGAATCTATAAGGTGGAGCTTCAGTAACTTTACTGAAGTTCTGGACCCTCTCCCAAATTTTCTTACCTGAAAGTATCGGAGGTGGAAAATCATATTCCATTTTATTCTTTTTGAATGCATTTTTCATCCTTCTAAACTTATGATCAGGAGGCAAGAATTGACGATGACAATCAAACCATGATTGCTTTTGGCCATATTTCAAAGTGAACGCTTTACTATTTTCCATGCAGTAAGGACAAGCTAGCTTCCCAGCAGTCATCCACCCAGACAACATTCCATACGCGGGAAAATCGTTAATTGTCCACATTAAATTAGCACGCAAATTGAAATTCTGCTTGGTTGATATGTCATATGTTTCAACACCATCGTACCACAATTGTTTCAGCTCATCAATCAAAGGTTGCAAATATACATCTATTAAACTTTTTGGATTACGAAGACCAGGGATAATACAATTTAAGAATATATATATGGACTAGTCATGCACAACTCGGGTGGTAGATTATAAGGTGTAAGAAAGACAGGCCAACATGAATATGGTGTCGCAGATACAGAAAAAGGCGTGAAGCCATCCGCACACAGACCTAACCGAATGTTCCTTGGTTCACTAGCAAAATCTGGATATGTCCTATCAAAGTGCTTCCAAGCTTCTCCATCTGAAGGATGACACATAACACCAGGTGGTCTTCTATTTTCAAAGTGCCATCTCATATGAGGAGCAGAACTCATCGACGCATATAACCTCTTTAACCTAGGTATAAGAGGTAAATAATGCATCGACTTGATAGCGACCATATTCCCGCTGGAAAGCCTCTTGAAACGAGGCTTTCTGCAAAATTTACAACTGCTTAAATTGCATCATCTTTATAATATAACATGCAACCATCTTCACAACAATCAATTCTCAATGACGAAAGTCCTAACTTAGAAACTAATCTCTTT
>NW_017671332.1:294370-298526 GCF_001879085.1 Nicotiana attenuata
ATATTAAATTCAAGATATTAGTCCATATAAATATTGTGGCTAGTAAATTGGGCTAATTATTTAAATCCAATATATGTGTTGGGCTAGTCCATTTAATTGGACTATAAATTAAATGATAAACCCACTTCAGTAGCCCAAGGTCCAAATGGCTATTAGCCTATCTTAAAGCTCAGGCTCATGCCACGTGTCAAGTGATGTGGCAATCCAAGTCAAAAGAACAAGCCAGTAATATCATGCGACGTGTCAAGTGACGTGGCAATCCAAGCCAAATAAGTGAGCCAATTAAATCATGCCAAGTGTCTAGATGGTATTGGTCAGTTCAAACGGGCCAATCAAATCGCGGAGCCACACCACTCCCTACAACTATAAATAGAGGTCTTCATAAAGCTAGAAGACACCAGAAGTGATAACAAGAAGCAAGCAGAGAGCTCGTGGATCAAACACCGCAGATTTCTCTACAAGCTGCAAGTTCAAACACTCAAGCACTCAAGCTACAAGTTCAAGTTCAAGTTCAAAATCAAGAACGAAGCCAAATCAAATACCAAGGCGTTCAAGATCAAATTACTTGTTCGTGATCAAATCCAAATTCAAGTTCAAGGAGGAGATTCAAGATCAAGCTTTACAAGCCCTTGAATCAAATTAAAGTCAAGCTCATTAAGATACTTCACATTCTTGAAAAATCAGAGGAATACCATAGATATTGTAACACTTTCATTTATTGAAATCAAATACTACATTTGTTACGCAATTTTCCAGTCTTGATTATTTATTTTTCTCGACGCGAAAATTTGTTGTTACAAATTTGTGGCACGCCCAGTGGGACCATCTCTACCTCTCATCTCTTCAAATTGCCAAATTTCAAGAACACAGAAATGGCTCCTAAGAAGATCAACTTCAAACTCACTACTGCTAAGGCTACAGATTCCAAGTTTTCATCTGATGTGGAAAACTTGCTGGATGCTACTATGGAAAGCGTAGGACCTGTCACTAGGAACAAAGAACTTTCTGGGACAAAAAGCATTTCAGATGCCATCTGCATCGGTTCCTATCTTTGATTTTCAATCCTCAAAGGGGGCAAGATCCTTTCCGACTGAATTGGAAGAAGGAGCGAACATTGCTGAAATTGTTGAAAAGACATTGGCTCTACTTAGCCCTTCTAGATCTAAGAATCTCATCACACAGGGTGATGATGATGTCTTGATCACTAGATCTGCTCCAAGCACTCCACGTGAGTTGTTCTACTCAAAGTATGGTGTAAGAGAAAATCCGTGCTTTGCTCCACCATTCACGATGGTTATCCAATCAATGGTGACTAATACTTCAACTGTTGAAGAACAACTCGCAAATTTAACGAAGGCAATTGAAGGGTTAACGAAGCATATGCAAGATCAAGATAATCAAATTATCAAGCTGACAGATAGAGTTAAAAGCATGATGGAGGGAGATTCAAGTCATGCACCTGGAAAGCTCCCAATGATGCAAGATAAAGGAGACTCATCTGCAAGGTAGACAACGGCTCCTAAAGAATTTCAGATTTCATCTGACGGGGTTATTCCCATTGACTAATTGAAAGACTTCATTATGGGAGTCATCAAAGATAAGTACGATGTTGTTGCCAAGTCTTCGCTCGCATATGCAAAGCCATACACTGCGAGAATTGATAGTTTAAAGATGTTTGCAGGTTATCAACCCCCAAAGTTTCAACAATTTGATGGTAAAGGAAATCCGAAGCAACACATTGCACACTTCGTCGAAACTTGTAATAATGCTGGAACCTATGGAGATTATCTTGTCAAGCAGTTTGTCTGTTCCTTAAAAGGAAATGCTTTTGATTGGTACACTAATCTCGAGGCTGGTTTTATCGATAGCTGGGAGCAACTTGAACATGAATTTCTCAATCGCTTCTATAGCACAAGGCGCACTGTAAGTATGGTTGAACTCACTAATACGCATCAATGGAAGGATGAACCAGTTGTTGATTTCATCAATCGACGGAGGAATGCGAGCCTCAATTGTAAAGATAGACTTAGTGAAGCTTCTAGAATAAAAATGTGTATCCAAGGAATGCATTGGGGACTTCGCTACATCCTACAGGGTATCAAGCCTAAGTCTTTTGAAGAATTGGCTACGCGTGCTCGTGATATGGAGCTAAGTATGTCTTCAAGTGGAAATCAAGGGCCACCTGTTTATAAACCTCGCAAAGTGAAGGATAAACAAGAAATAAAGAAAGGAGGCAGGTTTTTCCCGAAGTCTGAGAGCAAGGAATCAATGAATGTTAATGCCTCGCCATTAAAGGTCACTACAAAAGTGAGTAAGAAGAAAAGTGTGAAGACAACGTCCTTACAGGATAAAGTTGGCCGAAAGTTAACTCTGAAGGAAATGCAAGCGAAAGAATATCCATTCTTGGACTCCGATGTCCCAGCGATTTTTGATGAACTCCTTTAGTTGAAACTCATGGAGCTACCCGAAATGAAGCGGCCAGACGAAGCTGGAAATACTAATAATCCAAATTATTGCAAGTACCATCATTGATTGGCCACCCTATTGAAAAATGCTTTGTCTTCAAGGAGAAAGTCATGGACTTGGACATCTTGCTTGAGGATGAGAAAGACAGTTCGAATCAAGTCTCTTTCTTTTTTGGTTCGCTTGATCCCATTGTCCTTTGCAATTTTGTCGAAGTACATGAATGTGATGGCATCCGAATTGCATCATCACCAAATATGATTAAATTTGGTGACTTTGAACCTATCAATGTGAGCAAACCATTGCTTCTCCCTATGGCGTATAAACTAATAGTGGAGGAAAGATCTCAAGAGAAAGGTGAATCACGTGATGATCAAACTAATGATGAAGGTTGGATTCTTGTGACTCGGCGGAGACCCTGCAAGACAAATTCACAAAGGGAGTCAAATAAGCAGTTGACTAGGGTAAAAATGGTGAAAAGACCCAAGAAGAAAATGATAAAGAAGAACTGGAAGAAAGCAAAAATGGCGGAGAATCACTATCAAAGGCTACGTCGTCCAGTGACATTGGAGGAGTTCCTGCCAAGCTGGTTACACCCACGAGCTTCCTGTGAATATATCGAGGCCTCATGTGGTAAGATAGATGAAGAAGAGACAAAGAAGGAGGATCCATCATTGCTGCCACCTCCCTTGCTTGAAAAACTCACTGGGAATTCTGAAGAAATGGACGTTTGTGATGCAAAAATCACATTTACTAAGATGATCTTTTGCTTGGTGAAACACACCATAATCGCCCCCTATTTATGGCTGGCTTTGTGCGAAAACAGAGAATAAGTAGAATCTTGATCAATGATGGGTCTGGTGTCAATATTCTCCCAATTCGTACTATCAAAGAGCTTGGCATACCGATGGATGAACAATGTGAAATTCTTTTGATGATTCAAGGGTTCAATCAAGGGGGGCAAAGAGCTATAGGGGCTATCAAATTGGAAATAAATATGGGAGATTTGCATTCGAGTGCATGGATGCACGTGATCGATGCAAAAACCTCATATAATATCTTTTTAGGAAGGGCATGAATACAAGAGAACAAAATGGTTTCATCCACCTACCATCAGTGCTTGAAATACTGCGAAGGTGGGGTCGAAAAGAAGATAGTTGTTGATGATAAGCCCTTTACCGAGGCTGAATCATACTTTGCCGATGCAAAATTCTACTTAAAGAATTACGTCTCAAAGGAGGTTAAGGTTGATGATGTGATGTTGACCAAAAGTGTTGTAAAGAAGGTTGATGTCACAACTAGCAAGGAAAAGATTACAGTTGAAAAAGATCAGGTGCTTCATGATAGGAACAAGATGAATGAGGCATCTTCAAGTAAGAAAGTGACTCCTATTCTTCGCTATGTCCCAAAGGCAAGGAAAGTTGAAGATCCATCTTCTGAATTACAAGGTAAGGTGTTAGGAGACTTGACCCTTCCTATCAAGTGAATTGATGCAATTAAGTCGTCTACAAAGTTGCTTAAAGGGTTTGTCAAATCATCAAGCCACAATTCGCTTCTAAATTTAGCACTTCCTGCAAAGCACACAGATGAGGGCTTTGACCCAAACGCCTACAAGTTGTTAGCAAAAGCTGGAAATGATCCCAATGAATCATCCAAGTTGGGAAAGCTCCCGCCTGAAGTTTCAAACCCTACT
>NW_017671332.1:299531-300432 GCF_001879085.1 Nicotiana attenuata
AAAGGGATTAAAAGTGGTTAAAAAGGGCCTTTAGGTCCTAAACCCCAAGGGGGTTTTTTAGAGTACCTTGGAAAGAGTTGATTCTTTTCAAGAATTAAAGAACTATCCGTTGCTTCTCTTCAGATCTTTTCCTTCGGCAGATAACGGGTTTGACAGGATTCTTCATTGATTGTTGGACCTTCCAATTTTGACCGTTGTCCGGATCTTCTAATTGGTTCCTTTCCAGTTGACTTGTAAGTCGTCTGGTTTGACCTAACAGAACTGTGACTGGTAGATTTGCGCAAGCTGTTAAGCTGCATTTGCAATTCCTCAAACTCTTCTTGAAGTACTTCCTTTTCAATTTCACATACTTCATGTTTGAGTTTCAAGTCTTTGATTTCCATAGTGAGTCTCTTAAGCTCATTCTTCATTTTTTGAGACTCTTTTAAGGTGGAATCAAGGATATCCTGCAATTCATTACATCTATCACAGTCATAAGATCTTACCTCGCTAGTTTCTCCTCTTGCCATAAAACAGTTTTCATCGTCTCAATCATCTTCATCTGTCCAGCATCCTGAAGTTTTGTTGATCTCATTTTCTAGGATTGTCATGAAGCAGAGATTTGCTATTTCTTCACGGTCTGAGTCATCCTCATCGCTCCAGCTTCCAAATGATTTGTTTTTGTTTAATCCTCTAAAGATCTTCCTTTTCAGTTCTAGACACTCCGCTTGGATGTGTCCAAATTTTCCACATTCGTAGCATTTTCCATCATTCTTATCTTGTTCGTTGTATTGTCTAGATCTTCTTGGTGGAAATCTCCCTTTCTTTGTATTTCTATATCTTCTCATCAGTCCATCCATGTTTCTAGACATCATAGCAATTTCTTCTTGTAGGGCTTCAGGATCATCAATTTCATTTTCAG
>NW_017671332.1:304250-310908 GCF_001879085.1 Nicotiana attenuata
CGAAGAGGTCCTCAAAGCAAAGGCTCATACTATAGTACACACTAAAGAACGGGAGGAAGATGAAGAAAGTGTGGGGTCATCATATTATATCACCATTCATGATGAACAAAATGCTTCATCTTATACGGAAGTCGAGGAAAAGTGCCTTGATATTCATGTATGTCATCACATATCTTTCAATGATGGTGATCCTCAAGATGATGAAGACGCTAAAGATGCACCACCCGAGCTTGAAGAAGGGGTGAAAACAACGGTTGATGCGCTAAAAGAAGTCAATCTCAGAATAGTTGAAGATCCAAAGCCCACATATATAAGTGCCTCTCTAACCAGTGATGAAGAGGGCAAATATATTGAGCTACTTAAGGAGTTCAAAGACGTATTTGCTTGGAGCTACAAAGAAATGCCAGGTTTAGACCCTAAGGTGGTCGTTCATCATCTTGCTGTCAAACGAGGTGCTCGTCCTATGAAGCAAGCACAACGTCGCATCAGACCTGAACTGGTTCCCTTGATTGAAACCGAAGTTAACAAGCTTATTGAGGCTGGTTTTGTTCGTGAAGTTAAATATCCTACATGGATTTCAAGCATCGTCCTTGTAAGAAAGAAGAATGGCTAAATCCGAGTTTGTGTTGACTTTAGGGACCTAAATAACGCTTGTCCTAAGGATGAATTTCCTCTTTCTATCCCTGAGCTCATGATTGATGCAACGACTGGATGCGAGGCGATAACTTTCATGGATGGTTCATCTAGATATAATCAAATTTGCATGGCACCGAAGGATGAAGAACTTACTGCCTTTCGCACCCCTAAAGGTATAAACTGCTACAAGGTAATGCCTTTTGGTTTGAAGAATGCTGGTGCTACATATCAACGTGCCATGCAAAATATTTTTGATGACATGCTTCATAAAAATGTGGAGTGTTATGTTGACGACTTGGTGGTAAAGTCAAGGAATAAAGATGATCACTTGCAAGATTTGAGGATGGTATTTGAACGGCTTCGGAGATACCAACTCAGAATGAATCCATTGAAGTGCGCCTTTGGAGTTACTTCTGGGAAGTTCCTTGGTTTTATTGTTCGATACCGAGGTATCCAAATTGATCAAGCTAAGGTGGATGCTATCTTGAAAATGCCCGAGCCTAAGGATATTCATGAGTTAAAAAGCTTACAAGGTAAGTTGGCATATCTTAGAAGATTTATTTCGAATCTGGCTGGAAGAGCTGGAAGATGCCAACCATTTAGTCGCCTCATGAAGAAAGGGGTTCCTTTTAAATGGGACCAAGCTTGCAGAAATGCTTTTGAAAGCATTAAGTCTTATCTGATGAAACCTCCAGTACTATCAGCCCCCATACCTAGAAAGCCATTAATATTAAACATTTCAGCATAGGAAAGGTCAGTAGGAGCGCTTCTAGCTCAAGGAAACAATGAAGGCAAAGAAAATGCACTTTATTACTTGAGTAGGATGATGACGCCAAATGAGCTCAAGTATTCACCTATCGAGAAGTTATGTTTGGCACTTGTCTTCTCTATTCAAAAGCTGAAGCATTACTTCCAGGCTCACATTGTGCGACTCGTCTCAAGAGCGAATCCTATCAAGTTTGTCATGTCTAAACCAGTCCTAAGCGATCGATTAGCGAGGTGGTACGTCCAATTTCAACAATTTGAAATTGTGTATGTTCCTCAAAAGGCGGTTAAAGGACAAGCATTAGCAGACTTCCTAGCTGACCATCCAATTCCAGATGATTGGGAGTTGTCTGATGAATTGCCTGATGAAGATGCAACGGTCATAGAAATTCAACCTCCTTGGAAGATGTATTTTGATGGCGCTGCACATCGTGAAGGAGCTGGCGTTGGAATAGTGTTTATCACTTCTCAAGGAGAAGTTTTGCCATATTCTTTCACTCTGAAACAACGGTGCTCCAATAATGTTATTGAATATCAAGCGCTCATACTTGGGCTTGAAATGGCTGTGGATATCAAACAATTGCAACTACAAGTTTTTGGAGACTCCAAGTTAGTGATCAATCAGATTTTGGGTAGCTATGAGGTCAAGAAGCCAGAATTGGTGCCACATCACAAATATGCTCAAAGATTGGTAAGTTGGCTTGGAGAGGTAACTATTCGACACGTGCCGAGAAAGGAAAACAACAGAGCTGATGCATTAGCAGCCTTAGCTTCTACATTATCTTTGCCTGATCAGACACAAGTCGTTGTTTGCTAAAGATGGGTAGTTCCTCCACCAAATGATTATGAGGAAGAAGAAAGCGAAGTCAAGTATCCTGCTTCCGTTCTTGAGGTTGAAATTGAAGATTGGTGACAACCATTAATTGATTATCTTTGTTATGGGATATTACCAAAAAATCCCCGAAGGAAGACAGAAATCCGAAGGAGAGCCCCTCGTTTTCTTTATTACAAGAATGCATTCTACAGACGATCATTTGATGGAGTGCTCCTTCGTTGTTTGGGGGCTGATGAATCCCTTCAAGCCCTGCAAGAAGCACATTCTGGAGTATGTGGTGCGCATCAATCTGGGCCAAAACTTCACTTCCACATAAATATGGGGTATTATTGGCCAACCATGGTGAAAGATTATTTAGATTACGCTCGAAGGTGTAAAGCTTGCCAATTCCATGCTAACTTCATACATCAACTACCAGAAGTATTACACCCAATTATTACTTCTTGGCCATTGATGCTTGTGGTTTGGATATTGTTGGCCCATTGCCAAAGTCTTCTGGTGGACATCTATGCATTTTGGCCGCAACTGATTACTTCTCAAAGTGGGCTGAAGCTGTTTCTCTTAAGGAAGTAAAGAAGGAAAATGTGGCTAACTTCATCCGAGTCAATATTATCTATCGCTTTGGCATTCCTCGATATATATATTGACAGACAATGGTAAGCCATTTGATAACAAGTTGATGAATAAAATATGTGATCTTTTTGGCTTCAAGCAACGCAATTCCTTCATGTATTAAGTTGCTGCCAATGGACTTGCTGAAGCATTTAACACGATGCTCTGCAACTTGTTGAAAAAGGTTGTCTCTAAGTCTAAGAGCGATTGGCATGAAAGGATGGAAGAAGCTCTTTGGGCATACAGGACCACATATCGCACACCAACGCAAGCGACTCCTTATTCACTTGTTTATGGAGTTGAAGCGGTCCTTCCACTTGAGCGTCAAATCCCATCGTTGCGGCTTGCCATTCAAGAAGGACTCACTGATTAGGATAATTCTCGGTTATGCCTTGAAGAATTGGAAGCTCTTGATGAAAGAGGCTAGAAGCTCAACAAAGCCTTGAATGTTATCAAGCTCGCCTGTCTCGATCTTTTAACAAAAGGGTGCGCCTTAGATCTTTCCAAGTGGGTGACCAAGTTCTTGTGGTCAAAAGGCCTATTATTACCTCTCGCAATCTGTGGGCAAATTCTCTGCTAAGTGGGATGTACCATATATTGTACAAGAGGTATACTCAAGTGGCGCTTACAAGATAGTTAACTCAGAAGGTTCGCGGATTGGCCCCATCAATGGGAAATTCATGAAGAGATACTATCCTTGAAGAAAACAAATACGCTCCTTAATGCATGAGCATAAACTGCATGTTACTCCTAGCCCGCAGGAGTATAAACTGTGCACGGTCCAAAAAAAGACTCACCCATTTCGAACTACGAAATGACTTAATCCTCTTCACCGAGGTACGTAGGCAGCTTAGAGTTTCATTCTAAGTTCAGTCACATGAGTTCAAAATATACATATTACCCAAGGCATTTTTCAAATGAGGTATGATGGAATATAATTCACTTGATCGACACTAGGAATTTAGGTGTACATGTATTCTTTCGTTGAACCCTCTGTCTTGTCTTGATGGCTCAATGGGGATAATTCCTCCATGTCAAATTGAGGTCTTTGATGGAACGATGGTAGCTTCTTTAATAAGAGGCTAAGTATTCAAGTTGAAGTCTCCGATTTTAAGTCAAGTTGATTTTCCAGGTTTGTTACATAATCAATTTGAAGTGTTCAAACCGGCTAGTTCTTTAAATTAAAGTCTGCAAGCATGTCAAGTCTTCAAATCCATAAAGCACTAAAAAAAAGTCAAGAACAAAGGAGAACATTAATGAGAACGCATAATATAAAGTAAAGCAAAAGAAGTTTTATTGCTGATGAGAACATCTACTAAACAATCAAATGCAAGAAGAAAAGAAAAAGAAACAAATAAAGAAGTGTTTATAGCCTAATCTAAGCACAACTTGTAGTTGGACAAATCTTTGAGCATAGCTTCCAAGTATTTCTTCTTCTTCTCCAAATCAGCCAAGTCATCAGCAGTCAAAGAGGCAGTGCAGCATGCATCATACTCCTTTCTAGTAGTTGAGGCTCCTAACTTGGCTTCTTCAACTTCTTTCTCAGCAACTTCTAAAAGGGCTTCTAAGTTCTTCTCTTTTTCACGGAGCTTCTCTATCTTCTCTTTCGCTGTAACTAGAGACTGGCGGATAGATGACACTTCTCTAACCTTCTCTTCTTCTTCAATCATGGCATTTGTAAGGTGTACCTCAACATCTGATATTGCATTCTCTTCAACCTTCTCAGATAAATCCGACTGTGTCTTATTATATGAAGCAGCAAACTCAAAAAGGGACTCTAATAGGTTTCTCAAAGGGGAAATATCCACATCATCCCCACCCATTGCCTCAAGGATCACTTTAGTATTTTCTTCAAGCTCACAGACATTGTCTGCAGTGCTGCCTTTCAGCTTTCGCTGAATCGAAGTCCAAAGCTTCAAGATAAACTCCTTTCGAATATCCAAGACAACCTTTTTTCCATCAAAAACTGAAGCTGCAATTGTTGGTCGTTCACGCAAATCAGAGCGCAACTTTGCCCTAATTTCATCATGAGAAATAAGAGTTGCCTCTTGATCCGGCTTAGCAGTGGAAGATGATTTCTGTGGGTCCGGTCCTGCTACAGACTCACCACTATCTTGTGGCCTTACTCGTTGCAACGCTCGAACGTTATTAGCCTGGAAATAAATAAATAAATAAATGTAAGAACACTTTAGAAAAGTCATTTGGCCATGGATAACAAAAATAAAAAGTTTATGTTTACTTTTACCTTCTCGTTCTGAGCTGTTAGTGTTCTTGAAGGGCTATCAACGCTTTGGACCTCTACAATCCCTTCTGGGTTTGGCCTTTACTTTTTCCAACATTGATTTCCTTTGCTGCTATCACTCTCATCTTGGGATAGGCGCTTGTTAGAGGCATCAACGACTACACCAAATGGAATAAGACTTTAGTCAACTAGAGTATGGATCTCTTCTCTTTGAACTTCTTTGCGTAGCATGGGTCCGTTGCCTGCCCGCATCTCAACTACCTTAGACTGTGAAGCAGGAAGCTTATCAATCACTAAGACATCCTCATTGCGGTAGAAGGCTTCCATGCGCCCTTGCCCACCAAGATCTATAGTTAGACGATGTAAACTTCTTCATGTTGGACCCAAAAGGAGGAAATACTGCCCTCGACTTAGATCTAGTCAACACACAAATCCGTGCAAGTCTTAACCCTTCTTCTAATGAGGCCTCACAAAAATCTTGCTCCAAGCGACCAGGGGTGTCTTGATAAAAACCAAATTGACGGCTTAATCGATGAGGGATATAAGGTTCAATAATAAAGTTGACTCTGTCCCTCAAAGGAAGATAATTCGAGTGAATACTCATAAAGAAATTTAATTCGAACTCATCTGTCTTACCATCGTCATACTAGTAGTACGGATCAGATCTATGGGACATTGTCGAAGTCCAAATGATATTTTCTCCATTATGAATACGCTTCCTTGCTTCCTCTTTCCCAAAATATCTAGCAGCACCTTCACCAGAACATGCGGCCATGAGAGGAACAGCTGGCCCCTTTGCATACGGAAAATGAGTCTTAAAGTAATGGGCTAACCAAGCATACACATAATGAGCTGGAAAGCAAGTTTGAGCAGGATCAAGCAACGAGCACTTTGAAATCTCGTTCAAACCCTTATATATTCTGGCTAAGACTGGGACTGCAAGGCTGACTCTTCGTTTACAAGCAAGATGACACGCGATCTTAGAAGTCCCAGGACTAATGAAGTCACCATCTTTTGAAGGGAGCAAAAATACATAACCAACAAGATAGAAAAGCAGCCAAGTACGTCTCGTCTTTCTTGTCATCCATAACTCCTAGCTTATGGAATAAAGCTTCTTCAACAGTCGACCAATTAACTGCTTCCTCTATGACCCCGGTAGGATTGTGCGTCGATTTCAAACGAGCAGACTTCTTTTCTTTCCTTAAAGGAGGGTGAGTATACTTCATTGTCTTCCTGCACCAGAACTCTACCCATTTTTTCGCAGAAACCTTTGGATCATTGCTACCTCCCTCTCGGAGCCGATGGAAGGCATCAAACAAATGCTCACTAGTCTGGGGAAGAAACCTTCTCCCCTTGTCATACGTGCATGTAAGCTCTTCAACATTTGGCACAACTTCCTCGTAAGGAGATCCTGTTATAGGCAAACCACCGATCTTATACAAATCCCAAAGTGATATGGATAGTTCTCCAGCAGAGGTAAGCAATGTGTTGGTAACAGGGCACCATGCCTCACAGAAAGCCTGCATAATATTCGTATTACGATCATATGTGAAAAGTAAAGCATATAC
>NW_017671333.1:0-4812 GCF_001879085.1 Nicotiana attenuata
TGGCAAGTGGTATAAGTCAAGAACATTACAGCATCAAGTTTATAATTTATCATATGAGATAATGGCAAAATAAAGCATATATAGGCTTTTCCACAATTAACATGCGCACATAATACCGAGGCGACGGCCCGATCCAACAGAAATAAACTGTGCACTTGCCGAGGGTCGACGGCGCGCCTATAGATGCATCTATTCATACCGAGGCAATCGGCCCGATCCACAAATAAGGATGAAATATCAAGTTCACACACATGGCACATAAATGGTCAATAATACCAAATCAAACTTAATTAACTATACAAGTATGCTCCTATCCCCTTTTAAGCCTCTAGTACACGCTAGGTGTTCATAACAATGATTTAACATAAGAGATATATTTAATAGGCATGTTGTAGGCCCTAAGCTACCCGGACATTTATCATAGTAGTAGCTACGCACGGGCTCTCGTCACCTAACGCGTGCGTAGTCCCCGTATTTAGCAACAAACACTCAAACATTAATCCTAAGGGGACAATTCCCTCTTACGAGGTTAGAAAGGAGACTCACCTCGCTCCGAAGTGCACTTCCGATATCAAGAATAGGCCCAAACCCTCAATTCGTAGCCAAACGAGCACGAACTAATTAAAATAAGCAAGAACTAGTCAATAAGAGCTTACAAGGTTAAATTCTAATTGTTTAAGCAATTTCCTAACCATAAATACAAGTTTTCCTAATTTTCGACCCCGGGCCCACATACCCGGATTCCAATATTTTTCGAAGGAAGTTGTTCTCTATCACCTAGGGATCACAAATATGTGATTTCTAGTTCATTTCATGGTAAATTATAGGATTAAATCTTAGTTTTGACTAAACCCTAGGTCTATCTCTAATCTCTTGATTTTTACCTAATTTTAGTGTTAAATCTACCTAATGTTTATGTATTTGAACTAAAAGTGGGTGGGAATTACTTACCTTGCAATGATATGTGGAAACTCTCTCTTTGAAACCCCCAAAATCGCCCAAGTGTGTAGTGAGAAATGAGAGAAATGAGTTTGGGTTCGTATTAATGAACCCTTCTGCCCCCAGTGATTTCCGCTTCTGCGGAAGGAATCCCGCTTCTGCGGGTTCCGCTTCTGGAAGTGAGCGCTTTTGCGGAAAAGGCCAAGGGGGCCTGGGCTGCTTCTGCGGTCTAAACCTCGCTTCTGCGAGGCCGCTTAAGCGGAAAGGCCACCGCTTCCGCGGTTCTGGGCCTGGGCGGATGGACCGCTTCTGCGGTCAGGAGTCCGCTCCTGCGATTTCCCCTGGGCCTGGCCCCTTCCGCTTCTGCGATAAACGACCGCTTTTGCGGTCTCGCTTCTGCGGTCCAAGAGCCGCAGAAGCGGTCATGATAGAAGCAACAGATGAGGCTTTTTCCTAAGTTTTCAACTTCACTCGAACCTCGACCATTTGACGCTCGGGGCTCTCAAGCCCCGCCCGAACATACCGACAAGTCTGAAATAACGAGGCGGACCTACTCGAACCCTCGAAACACTCAAAACAATGCTAAATCGAGGAATCATCCCCCAAAACCAAATGAATCAGTTCATTGAACTTCAAGTTCTTAATTCTCCTTTAACGGGTCAAAACGCCCTTAAACTACTCGGATGGACATCAAATTTTACGGGTAGGTCTTAGCTGATATTTCGGACTTGTACCAAGTTTCGGAATTGAAATCCGAACCAGATACCTATGAAAACAATGATTTCTTAATTTATTTAAATCTTTAAAACTTTAACTTAACAATTTCACGAAAAAAATTCATTACTCGGGCTAGGGACCTCGGAATTCGATTCCGGGCATATGCCTAGGTCCCATATTTTCCCGCGGACCCTAAGAGATTGCCAAATTACGATTCCGGGTCCGTTTCCCCAAAATGTTGACCGAAGTCAAACTTGGCCTTTTTAAAGAAACTTAAAGAAACAACTAGGCTTATTCTTGCTCAAAACTCTTCTAACTTCCGAACCACCCGTCCCCGCAAGTCATAAATTAGCTAAAGCAAGTGCGGAAAGTATTATTTAAGGGAACGAGGTTTGGAAATGCAAAACGACCATTCGGGTCGTTACATTCTCCACCTCATAAACAAGCGTTCGTCCTCGAACGGACATAGAAAAGTACCTGGACTGCTGAATAAGTGGGGATATCGGCTCCGCATGTCTTCCTCGGACTCCCGGGTCGCCTCCTCGACCAGTTGGCTCCTCCACTGGACTCTTACTGCAGAAATCCTCTTGGACCTCAACTGGCGATTCTGTCAATCAACAATGGCAACTGGCTCCTCCTCGTAGCCAAAGCTCTCATCTAACTGTATGGTACTGAAATCCAACACATGTGAATAGTCGGCATGATACTTCCGGAGCATCGATACATGGAAGACTGGATGAACTCCTGATAAACTGGGAGGTAAAGCAAGCTCATAGGCAACCTCTCCAACTCACCTCAATACCTCGAAGGGGCTAATAAACCTTGGGCTCAACTTGCCCTTCTTTACGAACCTCATAATGCCCTTCATGGGCGAAACCTTCAAGAGAACCTTCTTGCCAACCATAAATGATACATCGCGCGCCTTCTGATCCGCGTAATTCTTCTTCCTGGACTGAGCTGTGCGGAGCCTCTCCTGAATCAACTTTACCTTATCCAAGGCATCCTGAACCAAATCTGTACCAAGCAACTTAGCCTCACCAGGCTCAAACCACCCGATAGGAGAACGACAACGCCGACCATATAATGCCTCATACGGGGCCATCTCTATGCTGGACTGATAGCTGTTATTATATGCAAACTCCGCCAAGGGTAAGAACTGATCCCACTGCCCTCCAAAGTCAATCACACATGCTCTAAGCATATCCTCTAAAATCTGAATTGTCCGCTCCGGCTGCCCGTCGGTCTGAGGATGGAATGCCGTGCTAAGCTCCACGCGGGTCCCCAACTCACTCTGAATAGCTCTCCAGAAATGGGAAGTGAACTGAGGGCCTCTATCTGATATGATGGAGACCGGCACACCGTGCAACCTCACTATCTCCCGAATGTAAATCTGGGCATATCTCTCCGCCGTATAAGTAGTCGCCACTGGAATGAAGTGGGCGGACTTGGTCAATCTATCCACAATAACCCACACTGAATCAACCTTCCGCTGAGTCCGCGGCAACCCAACCACGAAATACATGGTGATGCGCTCCCACTTCCATTCCGGAATAGGCATCCGCTGGAGTAGGCAACCTGGCCTCTGGTGCTCATGTTTAACCTGCTGGCAATTCAAACATTTAGCTGCATACTCCTCAATGTCCTTCTTCATCCTCCGCCACCAATAATGCTGCCTCAAGTCACGATATATCTTCGTGGCACCTGGATGAATGGAGTACCTCGAACTTTGGGCCTCCTCCAGAATCCTCTCTCTCAAGCCATCAACATTAGGAACACATACACGGCCCTGAAGCCGTAACACACCATCCTCACCAATAGAAATCTCCTTGGCACCTCCTGGAGTACCGTCTCTCTGAGGGCCGCCAAATGTGGATCATCGAACTGGCGAGCCTTAATCTGCCCCAATAACGAAGACTGAGCGACCAGACATGCTAGAACTCGGCTGGGCTCTGAAATGTCCAATCTCACGAGTCTGTTAGCTAAAGACTGAATGTCCAAAGATAATGGTCTCATCTCAGCAGGAATGAATGCCAAGCTACCCATACTCTCTGCCTTCCTACTCAAGGCATCCGCGACCACATTTGCCTTGCCTGGGTGATAAAGAATGGTAATGTCATAATCCTTTAGTAACTCAAGCCACCTGCGCTGCCTCAAATTAAGATCCCTCTGCTTGAACAAATGCTGCAAGCTGCGATGGTCTGTATAAACCTCACATGACACTCCATATAAATAATGCCTCCATATCTTAAGAGCATGAACAATCGCCGCCAACTCTAGATCGTGCACAGGGTAATTTTTCTCATGAACCTTCAGCTGACGTGAAGCATATGCAATAACTCGCCCCTCCTGCATGAATACACAACCCAAGCCAACGCGAGAAGCGTCGCAATACACTGTATACATCCCTGAACCGGAAGGCAATACAAGAACTGGTGCCGTAGTCAAGGCCGTCTTGAGCTTCTGGAAGCTCTCCTCACAATCATCGGACCAACAGAACGGGGCCCCCTTTTGGGTCAATCTGGTCAGAGGTGATGCAATAGATGAAAAGCCCTGCACAAATCGCCGGTAATAGCCTGCTAACCCCAAGAAGCTCCTGATCTCGGTCACTGAAGTAGGACGTGGCCAACTCTGAACTGCCTCAATCTTCTTGGGATCCACCTTAATACCCTCCCCTGACACTACATGCCCCAAGAATGCTACTGACTCCAGCCAAAACTCACACTTGGAGAACTTAGCATAAAGCTGCTGCTCTCGCAAGGTCTGAAGCACTACTCTCAAATGCTGCTCGTGCTCCCCCAGGCTACGTGAGTATATCAGGATGTCGTCAATGAAGACGATGACAAAAGAATCAATATAAGGCCTGAACACCCTGTTCATCAGATCCATAAATGCCGCTGGAGCATTAGTCAAGCCAAAGGACATCACCAGAAACTCATAGTGGCCATATCTAGTCCTGAATGCAGTTTTCGGAACATTTGAATCCCGAATCTTCAACTGATGATACCCTTACCTCAAGTCGATCTTAGAGAACACCCTAGCACCCTGCAACTGATCGAACAAATCATCAATACGGGTCAATGGATACTTGTTCTTGATGGTGACTTTGTTCAACTGGCGGTAATCAATGCACATCCGCATAGTCCCATCCTTCTTCTT
>NW_017671333.1:5896-6693 GCF_001879085.1 Nicotiana attenuata
GGATACCAAGAGATCCCCCGGCTACTATTCCTTGTGAGGGCAGTTTTCCGTGTATTGTTACCTTTTCTTTCTATTACTGTTCTTCTTTATTTACTTGGTTTAGATTCTCGCTGTAGACTTTATTTAAACTATTTCTGTTATCTCATTATTTATTATGTTATCTCAGTAGGGCCCTGACCTTCCTCGTCACTACCCAACCGAGGTTAGGCTTGGCACTTACTGAGTACCGCTGTGGTGTACTCATGCCTTCCTGCGCATGTTTTTCATGTGCAGATCCAGGTACTTCCTCCCAGACGTATCATCCTCGTGGTGGAGAGTCCTAGCTGAGACTTGAGGTATATCTGCTATGTTCGCAGACCGGGAGTCTCTACTCTATTCCGGCTTTAGCAGATAGTTCCTTTTCTCTCCTTTCATGTTGTTCAGACATTCTGGTGTAGAGCAGTTTACTACATTCTATTAGCCTGTGTTTCCCGTGAGTTTTCGGGTTTTGGATTTAGTTGCAGACTTCCGCATATTTCGAGTTGTATAGGCTGAGTGGCCTTGTATACAGTTGTTATTTTCGTATGTTCAGTTTTAATTTATTATTCCACAAATGTTAATTTGTTATTCCGCACTGTTAGGCTTACCTAGTTGTAGGAACTAGGTGCCATCAGGGGCCTTTTCTATATCCTTTTACTCTGTTTTTGAGTCTTATTTTGGTAGTTGGCATTTGGGGATAATGCCAGCTTGTATTCGTGGGGGTGCGCCCTACCATTTTGATTCTGATACACTGGATGACTGTATATATTATTTTCATT
>NW_017671333.1:8006-9296 GCF_001879085.1 Nicotiana attenuata
ATATATATATATATATAGATATATATATATATATATATATATATATATAAGTATGATGTATTCAAATCATGGAATTTACAAGTGTCAATAGTTTATGGCAAGTGGTATAAGTCAAGAACTTTACAGCATCAAGTTTATAATTTATCATATGAGACAATGGCAAAATAAAGCATGTATAGGCTTTTCCACAATAAACATGCGCACATAATACCGAGGCGACGGCCCGATCCAACAGAAATAGACTATGCACTTGCCGAGGGTCGACGGCGCGCCTATAGATGCATCTATTCATACCGAGGCGATCGTCCTGATCCACAAATAAGGATGAAATATCAAGTTCACACACATGCACATAAATGGTCAAGAATACCAAATCAAACTTAATTAACTATACAAGTATGCTCCTATCCCCTTTTAAGTCTCTAGTACACTCTAGGTGTTCATAACAACGATTTAACATAAGAGATATATTTAATAGGCACGTTGTAGGTCCTAAGCTACCCGGACATTTATCATAGTAGTAGCTACGCACGAGCTCTCGTCACCTAACGCGTGCGTAGTCCCCGCATTTAGCAACAAACACTCAAACATTAATCATAAGGGGACAATTCCCTCTTACGAGGTTAGAAAGGAGACTCACCTCGCTACGAAGTGCACTTCCGATATCAAGAATAGTCCCAAACCCTCAATTCGTCGCCAAACGAGCACCAACTAATTAAAATAAGCAAGAACTAGTCAATAAGGCTTACAAGGTTAAATTCTAACTATTTAAACAATTTCCTAACCATAAACACAAGTTTCCTAAATTCCGACCCCGGGCCCACATACCCGGACTCCAAGATTTTTCGAAGGAAGTTGTTCTCTATCACCTAAGGATCACAAATATGTGATTTCTAGTTCATTTCATGATAAATTATAGGATTAAATCTTAGTTTTGACAAAACCCTAGGTCTAACTCTAATCTCTTGATTTTTACCTAAGTTTAGTGTTAAATCTACCTAATGTTTATGTATTTGAACTAAAAGTGGGTGGGAATTACTTACCTTGCAATGATATGTGAAAACTCTCTCTTTGAAACCCCCAAAATCGCCCAAGTGTGTAGTGAGAAATGAGAGAAATGAGTTTGGGTTCGTATTAATGAACCCTTCTGCCCCCAGTGATTTCCGCTTCTGCGGAAAGAATCCCGCTTCTGCGAGTTCCGCTTCTGCGGAAGTGAGCCGCTTTTGCGGAAAAGGCCAAGAGGGCCTGGACCGCTTCTGCGGTCTAAACCTCGCTTCTGCGAGGTCGCTT
>NW_017671333.1:10251-76217 GCF_001879085.1 Nicotiana attenuata
TAATAAGATGGAATTATTTGGTTCAGGGTCAGGAACCAAATAATTCCATCTTATTATTATTGATGTGCAGTGTATATTTTGATTAACACCATAATGCACAAAGATGAGTTCCCAAAAATATTTTGATTAACACCATAATGCACAAAGATGAGTTCCCAAAATTGGGGAAGAAAGTTAGTTTGTCTAACATGATAGGGAGACATGATAAACAGTTGAGAAAAAGTTACGTGAAATGAATTATCATGTGTACATCTAGATCCTCGAATAAAATAATATGAACTTGAAGTTCATAAAAGGATAATTCATTTACAATATTGCAAAGTATGCTGGACGCATTTGCTGACCAAAAGAAAGTAACTATAATCTCACTGCAAATGCTCTTATTAGAATAAGTCCTAGAAGGACAAAGTCTATAGTACGTTTAAAGTCTATAGACTAATCAGTTTCAAATAAAATTCTTGATAAAGAAGATGAGCAAATGATCATAATGATCATAATAAGGAGGCAAGTGATCTAGAAGATCACATGACATAATACTTCATAAAATCTCAAGAGAGGTTCACATACCTGAAAATATAAATGAAGAGATCTCTATATTATGTCTTTATGAAAAAATATTGGAACCGATATAAAATGTTCGTCGACGACATCTATTGTAGCACTAAGTATAGATGAGTACCTCAAGTCTGTCGAATACAGACACAAAAATATTGGCCAAATAAAAGAGACACAGTTCAAATAGAATTGGTTTCATATGTAAGACATATGGTTTTGGACATGTTGTTCAAACACTTGAAGGTATAAAGTCAATAATATGTGCAATCAGTTTTGGATATCTTATTTGTCTAGCATGACTTGAAAACTTGATATGAATCTAATTAAAGCCTATTATATGACTTATATGACTTAACTTTTATGATAATCCTTGAAGGATTAAAATCGCTTAAAGCATATACAATTCTTAGTCCTGAAGTACCATATCCACGTGTTATTTACGCACGTATGTATCTTGATATAACTATAAGCATGATAATGTGATAGCGAGGATTTTCAGGGTGCAACATATTCATTGGAGTTAATATGGCTATTTTATTCATCAAATCTCTACCGACGTCAACCTTCAAGAAGCCAGTGCACAAGATTGGAATGCGAAAGCTCAAGGATGTAAATTGATGCTCTCATTAGGGGGAGTTAATACACATTGTACTCTTTGTTTATCTTGAAAATGGTAATTATAATTATATTTGATTTTGTGATTCTAAAATTACGTGATTAATTTTAATGCTAGTTGTTAGGTGATAGATGCTAAGTATGAGTCAAGAAAATGAGGTAAGAGCTTGAAGACAATATATTATGCAAACCGAATGGCCGTGAATCGGGGCCTTGAGCTGGCCTAGGCTGGGCCTCGAGGTCGAGCTAAAGAGCCTGACTGAGGATGGCGAACGAAGAACTAACAGTTCTGAGGGCCTTGATGATGGCTTTTTATGATCAGTGATGGGTAATAAATGAAGAACAATCAATAAAACACAATAAATTTAAGCAAATAAATCAAAGGAAAGACAATGGAGAATGTTTAAGTTAGAGAGCAGAGAATGTTTTTGTTCTTGTATTGAATATCATATATCTTACAAAATGATAAGGGTCCCTTTTATATAGGAGGGGGAATCCCAACATGGTACATGTATAATTATTACAAAGAAACGTAGCTGATACAACTATTTAATAGTCTGGTACAGACTAGTACTATTCTTGCAGACCTGGTCAGCTCTAATCATGTGCCTTGGTAATTTCCCGCATGTCCATCATAGCCACCGATTTGCACTGCCCCGAGGTTGAGCATAGGGAACCCTCGGGGTCGAACATCGAGCTGTTCCTCGAGCCTCCTGGAGACAGGCTATGGAGCGTCATAATAATCATAAAATCGGACTCTCCGATTTTAGCCGTATACACTCTTTTTCCCTTCAAGGGTTTGTCCCAATGGGTTTTTCTGGTTTTTAATGAGGCAACCAAAAGGCGTATTTGTTAGATATGTGTACTCTTTTTCCTTCTCTAGAATTTTTTTCCCACTAGATTTTATTTTAGTTAAGGTTTTAACGAGGCACATTATCTGTTGAATAGACATTCAAGGGGGAGTGTCATAAATAGAATTCTATTTAAGGTGAATGTCTATATTTTAGAGTGATTTTAGGGATTTTACTTAGTGTCTAAGTCACTCTTTCCCTATAAATAGAGGGGTATTCTATTGTAATTGGCTCCAAATCAATAAGAATTCTCTCTCCCTACTTTTCTCTGTATACTCTTGTTCTTTTATTATTTCATAACAATAATAATTTTTAAGATTTATGATTCTAAATACGCATGATATTTTTGTGGTTATTGACGTATTTAATTTGGAGGATAGGAGACATTTAAATTTAAGTTATTTCTTTGATAATAAATTAAAATTATTTCACAAATACAAAAAATTTACTATTACGTAGTACAAATTTTAACGGGCTGAAAGAAAAGGTGTACATTTTAAAGGGCACAAGTTGAGTAGAAAGGAGACTGAAGTGGCAGGATTTTGTGTTTGCTGTAGACTCGAGGACCACTGATGTGCAGTGGCCGAAACAAATCGGGCCAAACCCAGGAAACAAAAGTCCCAAATTACCAGCTGCCCGTTATTCTTCCACCATCTGTCTTAAGCTAAGCTCAACACCTCAAAACCCAGACCACTCGTCCCAGCTTTGGTGGATCCCACCATAAAACTTTTTTCTTAAACCCCAAAAATTAAGGAATATCGAATAACCTCCTAAAACGCCGTCGTCACTTGGCCCCTCCCAAAACCCTATATGTATATATGTTGTTCCCCGTCCCTCTTTTGGCTCTTGAAAGAGCAATAAATCTCAGCATCTTCTTCTCTTTCTCTAGAAGCTTCTTTTCTGTTCTTTATTCTCCTCTTTCAGCGCGAATAGTTTTCGTTGTTCAATTCCTTTGTCGTACTAAAATTCGAAGCATGAGTCGGACTCAAAAGTCGGCTCCCTCCACCCAAACCTTCAAATTCCTCTACAGTTACGGCGGCAAAATCCTTCCTCGGCGCTCTGACGGCAACCTCCGTCACATCGGCGGCTTAACTAGAGTCCTCTCAGTTGATCGCTCTATTTCATTTTCAGGTCTGTTTATTCATTAGTTAATCTCCTTTATCACTTCTATTTTATTTATTTTCGAATAATATTTTCGTGCCTTTTCTAGAAGCTGATTAAAATTGATTGTTTTGTGCAGAGTTGATGGTGAAATTTGGAGAATTATGTAGATCGTCTATGATATTAAGATGTAAACTGCCGACTGAGGATTTGGATGTTTTAGTATCGATTACCTGTGACGAGGACCTGGCGAATGTGATCGAAGAGTACGATCGAGTTTCGGCATTGACGAATCAAGAGATTAAGATTAGAGCCTTATTATCTCCGATTAATTTGCAGAAGAAGATCTCTCCTCCGTCTTCGCCTATGTCTTCCCTCGATTTTCCGACATCGAACGTGAAGCCTCGTAAAGTCGGCCGTTTCTACTCACCTCCGGCGTATTCGGCGGCGCATAGATGTTCCTCACCAGCTTTGGGTTATCCGGTAGGGATACCCAGTGACGGCCAGGAACTTCACTATCCTTTTTATGGACACGGAAGCATTAGGCCTCTGTATTACTTTGCTCCTCACCATTACCAATAGATCAACAAAAATACACAGAGAGAGAGAGAAGTTATAATATTTTTCTTGGGAGATATCAGAGTTGTACATGGACGAAATGAATCTCCTTCACACAGAAAAAGGACAGTAAAAAAAATATTACCTTGTTACATAAAAAATTTACGGATTAACAAAAAGACAGATTCAACTTTCCTGGTGCGTGAATTAGATTGTACATTGTTTGAAATTTTGCCGTTTATTTAATTTAGAGATGGATTTAAAATTCGAGATGAAGTTATTAAAATTCTGTGGATTTTGAAAATGACCCCTGCTTGAATTTGGACGCCGTTACGGTTCCTTTGCCATTCTCCATCATAGGTTTCGCTAGTCGCTTAGTTGTTTTGGGCCGGCTGCCTGCGTCCGTATGGACCATTCATTTCTGGGTCCACTGGTTATCTGGGTTTTTTTTTTTTTTTTTGGGATAAATACATACGTAATTATCTATTGGGGTTGTACCAAGTGCCAGTTGCACCCCTTAAAAATAAGAAAATCAGTGGCTTACACGCACCCCTTGTGCCAAGTCATTTTTTTCATTATTTTTATTTTTATCATTATTTTAATTTTATGTTTGTATATTTTTGCTTCTTTGTTTTTGGGACCTTCTTCTCCTACGAGCTCAGCCTCGCCGGAGATTTTCACCGGCAGAACTTCATTTTTTCTAACTCAAAATTTCTTGGAATAAAAATAGGAATCAATCAAAACACATCAAAAGTATTCCAGATCATAAGAAAAATACAGAAAAACTCAAGAATTGAAATCAAACTTGACACCAAGTTAGAATCACATTTTTCTGGTAGAAGAGGAGAGGTTTTTTGACCCGCGAACCTCCATTGTTAATCTTATCCAGTTCTCTCTATTGTTCTTGCCAGAATTTTTGAGTATTTGAAGAATAAGCCCTATTTTTTTACCGTTCGAGGATTAGTCAAGGATATTCTATCCGTCCAATGACAAATTTCCGTCAATCCCACCTCCATTTCAGATCTTCTCTGGCGGGAAAGAAAAGTTTTTAACCTATAAAAGCAAACTTGAGTCATGGTAGACCCATTTTATATATTTGATCTTAAAAGTCTGTCGAAAAAAGAAAAAGAAAGAAAGGGAAAAAGAGAAAAACAGAAAAAAAAAAAGAAAGGGGGGGGGGGGGTGAGAAGGAGCTATTGTTTGCAGATGAATATGGTTAAAGTGAGGAAAATGCCGGATTAGGGGTGTTAGTCGGCCGGTACGGTGCGGTATTTAAACATTTCGGTTCAGTATTTCGGTATTCGGTTTCTTAAAATCCTATACCAATACCGTACCTAATTAAATTCGGTATAGTTCGGTTTTTGTCTTTTCTGTTTCGATTTATTTGGTTCGGTAACTTAGGTTTATTCGGTTTGAATACTAACTAGTGCATAGAGACATAAACTCTAATATTCTTCATTAAAGTACTCAAAAATATAAAATTGAGAATGTTTGTTGACAAAATTTTTATTAGCAAATATCAACCCAAATAGAAAAAATTGAACATAAAAAGAATATTTGATCATTAGAAATGTCTTGTTACTTGTTTAGAGTTAATTGATAAACTTTGAGAGGAAAGCAAAATTTTAAATTTTTTATATTTATGTTATAATTGATAATATGTGTTTTGTGCAATATAATATATATTCGGTACGGTATCGATATTTCGGTATTTCGTCTTAAAATACCAAATACCATACCTAATACCAATTTAAAAAAACTTAAACCAAATACCATATCAAATACTAAAATACCGTATACCAAATACTAAAATTTTCGATTTCAGTACGGTAATTCGGTATTTACCAAATTATGCCCAGCCCTACGCGGGATGGAAGAAGAAGAAACAAGAAAGAGAAAAAGAAAGAAAGGGAGAAAGAAAAAAGGAAAAAAGAAAAGAAAAAATTAATAAAAAAATGATACTTTTGGGGATTTTTACGCGCGGTCGTCATGTATAAAACACACCAAGCGCCACATTAGCTAAAAAGGGGATATTTATTACATTTCAAATAAAGCCAGGGGATCATATGACCCGTATTTTTAGGGGGTGCAACTGACACTTTGGTACAACCCCAATGGAAATAATTATGTATTATCCCTTTTTTTTTCCTATTACTGTCTTACTTTATTCGCTTCAGTTATATTCTTTTCAATTGATCTTCCATTTTTTCTCGCAATTAACGCTTTTTTCCTTTCAAATTTTGCAGGGGTTATTTATTGCGTGAGAAAATTCTATAGTGAACTTGTGTGGATTCTTTGTGCAGGACGTAATACTTTTACTGGACATTAATAATATCGATTGAACGAGTAAATTGGATGCATATGACTGCACCTACTGTAAAGAAAGCATATAACACTACCTGAAACAAAAAGGTCAGTTAACGAACCCGCGATCACATGAACAGATTATCTTAAAACATAGTCACCCTTCACTACTTTATTTTTCTGTTTAAGCAATCGATATTCAAGGTTTGCTGATCCAATTAATCCATTTTTGACGGATCGGAGAAGTCTTTAAGGAAAAGTAAATTATTCCCTACGCATAAGCCGTAATAGTGAATAGTCCCAAAATACGTAGATGTAGTCTTAGTTAGATCCACATAGAGTTGCCCACTTTAGAGGAGCTTCAGAAGGGCAGCTCTTTTTAGTCCTAGTTCTGTAAAGTCTTAATGACAATAATTTACAGGTTTGGATCTATAATTGCAACTGCCTTTTGGAATCTTAATATACGTCTTTCACGTCAACACAATTGACTACAATGTCGTTATGACAATTTTCATGTATTAGAATGTGTTATAGCAAAAGCAATAGTTTACTCTGCAATCGAGTAATATAACTGACAGAAGGGTGCTTAGTAGAGCGTTGGGGGAAGCTCATATTTTATTTTTAGATAGCAGAATAGGAATGAAAGAGTGAAGACAAATATTTTTCACTTACCTCCAGGATGTGTCGGTTTTTAATTTAGAGAAAAGAAATTATGTGGTTTGTAGCAGTATAAGATTCTACAATATTAATGTATAGAAATGAACAAATACAAGTGGATCTAAGGCACCAGAAACAATGTTTGTGACAAGCGCAAAATACAACACAAAATTATTGCTCGCTAGTTAAAGATAATATAATTTAATTATCGTTTCCACAGGGATTGGATTTAAACAGTGTTGGAATAATCTCCAGTTGATTACTATCCAGGAAAATTAATACTTAATTTGATGACTATTACTACGATTAACTACTAGAATTAAGCATTAACAGTTGATCACAAAAGACAACAGATGAGCAACGAAGAAATATCAATGAGAGAAATAAGGGTAATTGACTAGATAGGTGCAAGATAATTGACTCGGGATCCAATTCTTGAGTTAATCCATTATAATACTGTTAGTTATCACGAATTCAACAGATGATCAGATTACACGTGAAGTTAATGCTCCTCTTTCGATTAAATGTTAAATTCAGTAATTAATCCAATTGAAGCACGGTAAACAATTGCAACAATAAAATGATGGGTATGATCTAAAGGGTAACTTCTCACGAATATTTTCCCATTTTCTAGTTCGATTAATAATTCATGAGGCTCTTTCGATTACCTATTTGAATCACGAATTTAAACTAGAGCATAAGATGTAAAGAAATTCTATATCAAACTCCTCTTTCGATTAAGCAAAATAATAAATAACTCCACAACATAAATTAAAACTCCATCAATTAATTTCAACAGTTATCAAGAATTGTATCCCTAATCAAGTTATCAAAAATAATGTTCCGTCAATCCCTAATGGAATTTACTCCATAGCAATAGAAAAAGTCATCCAATAAGGTTTAAGAACAAAGAAAACATTAATGCTAATGATTCAAGACAAACTCGCATATTGCACCGATTGTAGGTTGAAATCTTGATGAATTTTTGTGTCTTCTGGTCTTGGTTGGTTCTCCAATCTTTCGTAGGTCAAAATTACCCTTTCCAAGCCGAACAGGAATCACTCTAACCCAAAAAGCTGCGTCTCATGCGGCGCGCTTGTGGAGTTTATCAGGGGCCTTGAATTTTGTCTATTAAGACATATTTTCACTGCCGCGCCTCGCGGCGCCCAATGCGGCACGGCTGTGTCTTTTCTCATAGTAAATTGTTTCATCCACTTTTTGACATCCAGACATGGTACTCGCCCCCCGATCACGATCCCGACTTAATTTCTTGGGCTTTTACTCAGACTTCAAAGCTCCAAATTGATCGTTTCAGCTCCATATTAACGTTTTAACTCGGAATCACTTTCTGCAAGGCATAACACACGTAATAAGTGTAATTCACTATTATTTAAGCTCAAACACACGTAAAATGCGGTAATTAGAGTGCAAACTATGGCTAAAATACGAGTTTCTAGCCTACCATCAACACCGCACACTTAGACTATTGCTTGTCCTCGAGCAATCAAACTACACTTCACATAGGAACGATATTTTCATCAAACAACTTCACTAATACATCATGACAAGAATATTTAAAATAGACTAAGAACTATGTAATAACATCCTAGCCTCAAGACTCGACTCAAGAGCACCACACATTTTTCACAACCTGCTCACTTACTCTAACACAGAGGTCAAAGACTTTACCTTACCTTCACAAATCATGTGCCCTTACACAAGCAATAGAAAGTAGTTCCTCACATAATAAAATTTACGTACAAATAAAAACTCAAGATAGAAAGAATTCACTCACTTTTAGAATTAAAATTCATGCGCCACAGAAAACAAACCATAGGCTTGCCCGTAGTGTAATACTCTACTAATTGAGCTCATTCAGTCGAGGATCAAGTAGGACTTTATTTTGGTTCTAATGTAGGCTGCGGAACGGATATGATACATATGGATATAGTGGCTACACCTCCCTGAGCACTTTAATACATATACATTAACAATTCAAATCCCACATTTGTGTTGAACCAAACCCCAACCTTCACAACATAATAACCGCAAGCTCCCAATTTCTTTAAGCACAGACAAAGCAAGAGTTACCACTAGCAAGGAGTAATTTTCTTTATAATATATACAAACACCAACATTTTTTTTCTTTCTCTTTTTTTTTTCAATTTCCTACAAGTGGCTCTCGCAATTTTTTCAAATAAGGCACTTTTATCCTTTTCTATAGTTCCACTAAAAAAAACCCAACCATACCTCCACTTAGCTTTTAACAAGCTCATAAATATATCAAGTTCTCAAGAGAGGTAAACAATTCAAACAGATAGTCAATTCAAATAAAGGGTCAGACTTGCAGTGTGGTTGCCAAAGAAATAGGATTACAGGCTTAAAGGGGCTAACTAGGATACAAAACAATTAGGCGGGTCACAGACTTATAATTGGCTCAACAAAGAAATGCCTATATCACTTTCTTGACTGAACAAGACTTTTATTTCGCTTTGCAAACACACAGGTCAAGTTCTAGACATTACTGACATGCACAGAATATCAACAAAAACCTTACTCACGCATTGGCGCATAACTCACTTAGGATCAGATCTTTCCCGACTCTCTATTCAAAGCAGTTAAACAAAGTCACAATCAACCAATTTAAGGCACTTATCTGAGAGTCAAGAATTGAGCCTAGGCGTCACAAATAAGGTACTCACCACTTTCAAGGCATACACAATCAAGGAAAGTTGCTTCCAATTAGCACAATGACACAAGATTCTTTAGTCCTATAAAACTAAAAAAATCTAACTATCCCCGATTCAAGTAAGACCCTTGAAAAAGAACCGCGACACAAAAAAAAATCTAGGGGGAATTATTACACTACCTAAGAAAGTAAAATAAAATAAAATAAAAATAACAGACATTTTTTTAGGATTTTTAATTTTTTTTTTGGTATTTTTCTCGTTCAACTCCAAATCCCTCAAGAAACTAGTCGACGACACCCATTGTCGGGAAGAGTGGAAACTAAGCAATTAATTACTAACTATTACAGTCCGATAGAATTCAGAGTTATGACTTACGGATCATATTGTCTAAGAAAGCAAGATTGACAAATAGAAAACAAATACAAATACAAACAAATATGAGCACCCCATCCCACACTTAAGAAATTGCATTGTCCCCAATGCAAAACAGTAAAACAAGAGTGAAAAGGTGACTCCCTAAGGCCCTTGGCCTAATCATTAGCACTCTCGAAGGTGCGCAAATACTCTTCATCATCGGAGGGAACAATGTTCACATCCTCATCCTGTGGCAACTATCCTCCCTCCGCCAAGCCCAACCACTACTGAGTGACAACAGAAAGGTAGTGGTCATGCTGCAGCTTCGCCAAGTCAGTCTTCCTTCGATCAGAGCGAAGGCGCAAATCAACAAATATCAGCTACAATGTCTCCTCAACACGGACCAGCCTTTGATCTGAAGTAACAGTAGCAGCAGCAGGATCTATCACTACCGTGATATCAAAGGCCTTAATAGGATATGACACTGGGATGGTCCGGTCATAATAAAACTCCTCTATATGGTGTGCCCACAACAGCCGAGTGATCATACTCGGGTAGTATAGGCGGCGGGCCCCAAATGGTCGCACTCTCGCCATGTGCTCCAGCATGATTTTTCCGAGATCAAATCGCATCCTTGTCAAAAAGGCATAGATCAAACACACTTTTAGCCATGAGACATCGATGTCACTTTGGTTAGGCATGATTTTGGCATTGATTAGCCGCAAAATAACCCTGGGCGGATGCTGGAATGTTGCCTTATTCATTTCCTTGTGGAAATTATTAACATCCCGCGTCTATGCGGCAACAGAGTCAGTGCGACATAGTTGCCGACAGATATCCGGATAGTCTGGCCGACGGAGAAACCTCTGAAAGAGCTTGTGGGAATGCTCTATGACATCCAAAATCCGATTGATTACTTGGGAGGAGAAAGGAATCACTTTACCTCATACTTGTACTTCGTACACAACATCCAGGTTGGCCTCAGGTTGCCAGTTGGCATAAAACTCCTTTACCAGGTTCACGTTCACCGCATCACCAAGACGGAACAGACTGTCAAAACCCAAAGCCCGAGTGTTGTTGTATATCTCATTATATTTTTGGGCCAACTTCCCATCGTCGACAGTAACCTCAGGCTCCGGCTTCACCGTAGGGACGAACATCTGGAACCAATGTCTAGCATGGGCTGCGACAACCCGAATACCAAATTTGCACTCTAGTACTACATCCGCATCTAGATCAATGCGCTTCTCTTCCTCATCCATTAGGGCGAGGGGAGGCGCCCGCCTACCTCCTCGACAGCTACTAGAGGCAACCTCGGAGGAACCTGTGTTAGAATGTTTGCTAGAACGACAAGATATTATACATGCACAAGACGAACACCATTAGCCACAACACTTAAAAAAAAAAAAACAAGACCAAATGGGGTAACCACCCCACACTTATGTTATTGGCATGTTCACAAGTACAATGTATAGGGACTCAGACTACCCCATTGAAAGCACACCACAAGTAATCAACAACCCACCCAACCACCAACATAATATTACAACAACATAACCACGAACTATACTAGTGTAAAATACAAAATTCAGAAGCTACACTAGTAACGAAGAACAGAAAAAAATAAGAAGTTATACTAATTTACTACTAACAAAAGTAAGAAGTTACAATACAACACTAACAAGTACTTAGCATGAATCGGACGCCTCAATTAGCACCGCGCAACACATTGGCATGGGGTGGTCAATCAAATAGCACTCGGGGCTAACACGTTAAAGTTTCTTAACATACGAACATGACCTTCCACCCCACACTTATCATCAAGCCTCACATTATCTCATAACCATTATCCTCCAATTAAGTAACAAATTCACCTCTTATGTCATTGAGGCATTTTACCAAACACATGGTAGGCACCAAATCTAACTCATAATTTTAACTTCAATTGGTCTAGGACCACTTACACAACAACACCAATCAAACACCCTACTACAATCAAAATACCACCATATAGAAGCAATAGCACAAAGTGCTCCAATTTCAAAATAAAACCTACGGATTTTTGGCCCTAGCACACACCCACCATAGTTCACCACACAATTCTTCCAATACTATCAAAATACTCCAAAAAGTATCCACAAGCATAAGAACAATGAAGAATCCACAAGTTTAAGCACATTCTTGGGCCAAAATTAAAAAAAAAAATTAACTAAAAGATTAGCAAAAATCAACTACCTAGGGTTAAGAAAATCAAACTAAAACTATCTAATTCTACAACAAAGTGGTAAGTAAAAGAAAAAAAAATAAGAGTAGAGAAGAAGAACTTACCTTGATGAGTGGTGAAGATGGGAGAATTTGAGTGGGAGAAGAAGAATAATGGGGGATTTGGGGGTGAGTTATAGAGGAGAATGTGAAGAGATAATAATGGGAAAGGAGGGGAAAAACTGGGTTAAAAGAAAAGAAGCGTCTATTTTTTGTTCAGTGTTAATTTTCTTTTTTTAAAAACAATAGCCGAAAAGTCTTACACTACCACGTCGCAGGGTGTGACCCCCCACGCGGCACGGCAGTGGCCTTTTACAGAGCCCATGCAATTTTTTTTCCAGAGGGTTGTTTGGCCTGGCGCGACGCAGTGCACGACGTCCCACGTGGTGCTAGGCCATTTTTCATAGAGTTCACCTTAAAGCTTTCATTCCCTTCCTCATCCTGGATCTCAATGGCACCATATGGTGAGATGTGTTTTGCCATATACGGACCTGTCCATCTTGACTTGAATTTTTCAGAGAACAACCTAAGTCTACTATTGTATTGTAAGACACTATCCCCTTCATGAAACTCATTTGGCTTAATCAGATGATCATGCCACCTTTTTTTCTTTTCCTTGAAAATTCGTGCATTTTCATACGCGCATAGTCTAAACTCCTCCAATTCGTTCATCTGCGCCAACCTGTGTTCACCCGCAAGACTAAAATCAAGATTAAGCATCTTAATTGCCCAATAAGCTTTATGTTCTATCTCAACAGGTAGGTGACACAATTTTCCATACACTAGTTTGAATGGTGAAATCCCTATAGTTGTTTAGAACGTAGTTCTATACGCCCATAGAGCTTCATCTAACTTTACAAACCAATCCTTACGAGAAGCACTAACCGTCTTTTCAAGATTCATTTAAGTTCACTATTAGCCACTTTAACTTGCCCACTAGTTTTGGCATTGTATGGGGTTCCTATTTTGTGTGTGACCCCGTACTTAGATAGAAATGCAGCAAACTGCTTGTTCACAAAGCGCGACCCATTGTCACTGGTAATCACTCGAGGTGTCTTAAAGAGGGAAGAAATGTTCTTCCCTATGAACTCACACACCACCCGAGCATCATTAGTCCTAGTAGGGATTGCTTCGACCCATTTAGAGACGTAGTCAACGGCTACTAGGATATACTCATAAGAATAAGATGATGGGAACGGGCCCATGAAGTCAATGCCCCAAACGTAAAAAATTTCACACACCATAATGGAGTTGAGTGGAGTTTCATCCCTCCTTCTTATATTACCGGCACTTTGACACTTGTCACATGCAGCAACATACGCGCATGCGTCTTTGTACAAAGTAGGCCAATAAAAATCGGCTTCCATGACCTTTGCTGCAGTGCGATTTCCACTATAGTGTCTTCTAGCTGCTCTATCATGGAAATGAGACAGAATGCTTGCCATCTCTCCTTCAGGCACACAGCTTCGAATCACACCATCTGCATACAGTTTAAACAAGAAATTGTCATTCCAAAAATAACTTTTTACCTCACCTTGAAGCTTCCTTCTTTGATCACGAGAGAGGTCACGAGGCAACCATCCACTGGCCAAAAAGTTGGCTATATCAGCGTACCAAGGTGGCCTTTCGGAGACCGCAATAATAGAGAAAATCTGCTCATTAGGGAACTCTTCCCTTATTTCAACTGTTTCAATCGAAGGTCTCCCAAGTCGAGATAGATGATCTGTAAGTTGATTTTCTGTGCCCTTCCTTTCTTTGATCTCCAAGTCAAACTCTTGGAGCAACAACACCCACCGCATCAGACGCGGCTTGGACTCCTTCTTGCTTAACAAGTATTTTAAAGCTGAGTGATCAGTGTGCACAATCACTTTACTCCCCACCAGATATGATTTAAACTTGTCAAAAGCAAAGGTCACAGCAAAGAACTCCTTCTCAGTAGTGGCATAGTTGACTTGAGCATCATTCAACGTCCTACTTGCATAGTAGATGGGCCTAAACATCTTATCTTTTCTTTGCCCTAGAACCCCCCCCCCCCCCACAACTTCATTACTAGCATCATATATTATCTGAAATGGCTGGCTCCAATAAGGTGTTATCGTAATAGGAGCACTCACAAGCTTTTCCTTTATCAATTCAAATGCTCTTAAGCACTCCACAGTGAAAACAAACTTGACATCTTTTGCTAGTAATACAGTCAACGACTTGGTAATGCTGAAAAAGTTTTTGATGAACCTCCTATAGAACCCAGCATGTCCCAAGAAACTCTTTATGCTCTTCACAAAAGTCGGTGAAGGGAGCCTAGCAATTACATCAACCTTTGCTCTATCAACTTCAATGCCATGTGCAGTCACTTTGTGGCCCAGGACAATTCCCTCTTTCACCATGAAGTGGCACTTCTCCCAGTTAAGAACCAAGTGAGTGGTTTCGCAATGTTCAAGCACAAGCTCCAAATTCTTCAAACAATCATCAAAGTCATTGCCAAAAAGGGTAAAATCATCCATGATTACCTCTAAACACTTACCGTTTAGATCGGAGAATATAGATATCATGCACCTCTGAAAAGTGGCCGGTGCATTACACAACCCAAATGGCATCCTCCTGTAAGCAAAAATACCTGACGGGCAAGTGAATGTAGTCTTCTCAACATCTTATGGGGCAATGGGTATCGGATTGTAGCTTGAGTACCCATCCACAAAATAGTAGCATCCATGTCCAGCCACTTTTTCGAGCATCTGATCAATGAAGGGAAGTGGGAAATGGTCTTTCCTTGTTGCATCATTAAGCCTTCTATAATTAATGCACATTCTCCACCCTGTGAATGTTCGTGTTGGGATCAATTTGTTTTCTTCATTCTTCATTACTGTCTTTCCCCCCTTCTTGGGTAAAACTTGCACTGGACTAATCACTGGCTATCAGAGATGGGGAAAATCACTCCCGCATCTAACAATTTAATGACCTCCTTATGCACTACCTCCTCCAAATTTTTTGTTCAACTTGCGTTGGGGCTATACTACTGGCTTGCTATTTTCTTCTAGCAGAATTTTGCGCATGCAAATGACTGGACTGATTCCTTGAATATCAGCTATACTCCAGCTAATGGCCTTCTTGTACTTTCTCAGCAGCTCCACCAGCTTTGCTCCTGTGTACATGTCAAGTAAGCAAAAATAATCACAGGAATAAGGTGGCATGTGGGTTGGTTAGGACCGGCCCCGGCCCAGGACTGCAAGCCTAAATGGGCGGTGGGCCTAAACGGTCCTAACCGGATAGGACCAGGATCGGGGGAGGTGGGCTGGGGTAGTGGGACGATCCCTTAGGCGAGGCCCGCGAGATCGGGACCGGTTGGGACCGGGACCGGCTGGTAACTGGGTCGGTTCTAGCGGTCCTAAACGGGCCTATCCGGGCCCAACGACTAAAATTAAAAAAAATCTGCTAAGATATAGCAGTTAGGGCATTTAAAATATAGCCGTTATTCTGCCAAAATAGGCGTTGGCTATTTATAAAATAGCCATTTAAGCCCCCCAACTTTGTTATAACCCCAAACTTTTTATAATTACACTTTTTTCCTATTTTCAACTATAAATACCCCCTCATTCTTTCATTTTTCTCACAAAATCATCAATCTCTCTCTAATTTTCTTCTATAATTGCTTACTTTATTGTTGCAATTTGTGTGAAAAATTGTGTGAAAAATTGTGAAGTTGATGAATTGAAGTATTCAAGTCTTCAACGATAATTAATTTTCAATAAGTTGTTCGTCAATTCGGTAACTCGTTCCAACTCTTAAGTTTTAATATTATAGTTTTGTTTTATTTTATTTACTTTGTATTGTTTCATTAATTAAGATGAATTTTTCGTTAAAAAAATATTTAGTAAAAATAAGATAAAATCTAAGAGTGGTGAATCTTTTGAGGGAATGGTAGAGCTGACATATGTCTACTTTCTTCAATCTCCTTTTCTACCCCACTACTCTGGCCTTTCTGCTCTTCACTCTTTTTCTATTTCAGTATCTCATTCTACTTGTTCACCACCTCGGGTCTAGCTTTCACCACTGGGTCAGCCAATGTTTTGCCACTTCTTAGAGATACAACTTTAATTATTTCCTTTGGATTCTTTCAGTGTCAAAGGGTAGAGTCCTAGGAGCCCTCTCAGATAAAAAACTTGCAATCTGTCCCAATTGTCTTTCTAAATTCTGGATGGTCGTGCCCTGCTCTCGGATGGCTATGCCCCGAGTCTCAAATTTTTCATCTGATTTGTTGATGAACGTCTTCATGAGATCTTCCATACTAGACTGATTTGATTATTGTGGCTGGTACTGCTGCCTTTGCTGGTTCTGAAAATCTGGTGATCCTTGACCCTAGGGTCTAGGATTATTTTGTTGCCATGAGTTCAAACTCCCACTAGGTGAACTCCACGAAAAACCTGCATGTCTTTGCCCCATATCATTATAGTTGTTCCCACCTTGGTAGTTTCCTCTATTATATTTCCCCATATCGTTGACTTCCTCAGTTGAATCTTAACATTCATGTGTAGGGTGTCCCATTCCACAATAGTGACATGAATCCCTAATCAAGTTATCAAAACACCGTATCTGTCAACACCCTAATGGAATTTACTCCATAGCAATGGAAAAAGTCATCTCAATAAGGTTTAAGAACAAAGAAAATATTAATGCTAATGATTCAATACAAACTCCCGTATTGCGCTGATTGTAGGTTGAAATCTTGATGAATTCTTGAGTCTTCCGGCCTTGGTTGGTTCTCCAATCTTTCGTAGGTCAAAAGTCCCTTCAAAAATATATTTTTGGCGTATCTATACCGTGTAGAAGTGGGTTCGGACGAAACTACCCTTTCCAAGCCGAAACAGGAATCACTCTAACCCAAGAACTCAAAGACACGGCGCAGGGCACGGCGCCCCATGCGGCACGCCTGTGGAGTTTATCAGGTGCCTTGAATTTTGTCTGTCAGGCCATATTTTCACAGCCACGGCGCGCCTCGCGGCGCCCCATGCTGCGCGGTTGTGTCTTTTTTCTCAGAGTAAATTGTTTCATCCACTTTTTGACATTCAGACTTGGTACTCGGCCCCCGAACGCGATTCCGACTTAATTTTTTGGGCTTTTACTAAGACTTCAAAGCTCCAAATTGATCGTTACAGTTTTAGATTAACGTTTTAACTCAGAATCACTTCCTGCAAGACATAACACACGTAATAAGTGTAATTCACTATCATATAAGCTCAAACACACAATAATTAGAGTGCAAAGTATGGCTAAAACATGAGTTTTTAGCTTACTATCAATTTGGACGATGAAAAGCAAGATGAAGAAATTTTAACAAAAAGAATGGAAAAAGAGATCAAGAAACAGAAATGAGCCGTACGTTGGCTGTAGTGGCACAAATTTGTTAATCCCACCGATGGCAATCTTTGTGATATAATGTTTTGAGAAATGGAGGAGTAGGGGGAATATTTAGGAACTCCCGTGGAGATTGGATCCAAGGATTCCAAATGAGATCTTACTCGAGAGCACCTATTCAAACATAACTTCAAGCCCTCTACCAAAGGCTTCACCTTGCTCATGAGATAAAACTATATCCTTTGAAAGTGGAAACGGATGCTACACAGGTGATTGTTTATATTAACAATGAATGTATAACTTACGATTCTATCACTAATACATGCAGATGGTTAATCTCCAGAATGGGCATGATAGTGATCCACCATAACTTTCGTCAAGGCAACGAAGTGACTCGCCTTTTGGCTAAGCATGCAACTATGCTTTCTAGTATCAATAAACTCTATCGTTTAGCTATTCCTCCACCCTATGTCATAGCCAGGATGCCGGCGGACAAAGTAAAAAATATTTATGTAAAAACTGTTTCTATTAACGGTTGTAGGCATCTAGCAAAACTTGGTCCTCAGCATGCTATGCATGAATTATCTTCTCTATGTAATGATCCGCAGGATCATAACTGTTGTAATGAGTAACTTCGAATAAAAAAATTTCCAGTTCATCAAAAAAAAGTTTTGAGAAAAAGTCTTTAACATAACATATTTTGTGACTAAAAAACTTTAAAACTTATAATTTTAAAATTGTAATAATATTTATTTGGTTATAAAAAAATTTCATTGATATAAAAAAAATTAAAATTAGATTATTTCCAAACACAAAATGTATTATTCGCTTTCTTTTTCCGGAATGAAGCTAATTTTAAAATAGTACAATAGAAAATGAAAGAGAGTAGTAAATACTAGAGAAAATCTCACTTTATACCCATTAATTCCAAACTATTTACCCTTTAATGCCCAAGCCCAAACTATTTACTGCTCCTACCCAAGCGGCCCAAACTATTTACCCGGTTATTTTCTCAGAAAGAGTGCGGCCTCTTCTCTTCTCTCTTTCTTCTTGATACCAGCAATTCCCCGATGCATGTTATTTTCCTTTTTCTCTGAAACCCCTTATGTATTTTTTAGCCTTATATCTTTAGTTTCTCCTACAAATTCAAACACCATCTTCTCCTTTTTACTAGATCCAACAGTCACCACCTCAAAAAATTCAGAAAACCAATAACGTAATACCAAAATTTTTGCTAAAAAAGTATTACCCATATGATTTCTTGAAATATTCTCGTCAAAATTGAGGAATTATTGTTAGCTTGAGGAATTATTATTTTTGGGTAGTTTGGGTTTTGTAGAGTGAGAATGAAAGTGACCGAGAAAGAAAAAGAAGGTATTATCTCAGCGATGGCGTTTTCTTTGGAAGTCTGTTGTAGTGTTCCTCAATTTCGGCGTCCCCAATGGTATTGAAAGAACCAAAAATAAACTTCTCGTTTTTGTAGCTTCCATCAGTAGAGAGCTTCACTATTGGAGGTCCTGTGTGAAAATTAAAGCATTTAGGGGTTTTTCGTATGTATACAGACGACCCTTGGCTTAAAATTTTTATTTTGAATATTTCCTCTTTGATTCAAAGTGGGTGCTGTTAAATATTGCTTATAATACCTTCTGAAAGTTCATATTGAAATTTGCTAGCATTTGGAGCTGATTTGAGGTGATTGAGATCGAAATTTCCAGTTGAAAATCGAAGAAGAACACATCTATCCAATAATATACTGCTACAGATTATAATATGTTGTAGGAGTATATAGCTATACTGCAACAATATACTATTATAGTTTACAATATACTGCAACAGTATATTATAATAATCGAAGAAGAACACAGTTACCTAACAGTATACCGCTACAGTATATAATATACTATAGGAGTATATAGTTATACTGCAACAGTATACTATTATAGCATACAATATATTGTTATATTATACTGTAATAATATGCAATATACTGTAACAGTATGCTGTAATAGTATACAATACACTATAATAGTATACTTATTACCCGTAAATTCACTTGACTTTTCCCTTTTAATTTGCTTTAAGCTTTTACCCAGCGTGAAGGGCAAATATATATATATATATATATATATATATATATATATATATATATATATATATATATATATATATATATATATGCTATATAATGTAACGGCATACTCTTACAATTAGATTCTTTTAGAATTTTTTGATCTTTTATTGACAACTGATATTATTTCAGTTTAATAATTGAATTAATTTTTTTAACTCTTTGCGTACAATTGTATACCCTGTTGGTATAGATATATACTATACTGGTATCATATGTTAGTTAATATTTTTTGGTTGTATTAGCTACATTTAATTGGTAATGAAAATAGATTATGAGGAGAAAAGAATATAAAAAAAAGAAATGAAATTAGAAAAGGAAAAAAAAAAGAAGAAAACCAGAAGAAAGAAAAGGAGAAAAGAAAAAAAAAAGAAAAGAAGCATAGAAATAAAAAAGAATTGGAGAACAAAGAAAAAATTTCGCACAAAAACTGCTATGGGTAGAAAATATAATTAGCTTATAAGTAAAAAAACAAATGAATTAATAAAAATAAATAGTTTTATTTTTTTGGGTAAATATGTCAAAAACCCCTAAATACTATGAATAGGTCGACTGGCTGGTTGGGTGAATCTGAATCTTGGGAATACAAATTACCAATTGACAATAATTCAAGCAAAAACAATTGACTCACCGAAATTCTAGTGGTCATTGGTCCCCTATGGACGATGTAGCTTAGCTCCAAAGACCAAAGCTCTGCTTTTATGTTCTTTTAACTGTTTATAAAATAGAAAAAAAATGAACTTATAAAGAATATTTTATATGTTATTTTCTGATCTTATATACGTGAAAAAAGACATATTGTAAAAAGATAAAGAAATAAAAACAAATTTTTAAAAGGGGTATAAAACCAATCGAGAAAATTATCTCTTTGATAAAATTTATTTTTTAATGTTTGACTATGTTAAATGTTGAAAAGATATCCGGAATGAACATATTTTACACCTATTGAACTTCATTTGTAAGAATCTTAGCTCTAATTACACGTGTCACCTGTTTCAGTTAATGCTAAAATTTGGTGCAGAGCATTTATCTAGAAAACTTTTTGTAAGATATACTCAAGTCCTATCCCCATTCCACTATTAGTATATGTAACTCTAAAAGATAATTAAATTTATAAGGTATTTCCATTAGAAGGGCAGTCCAGTGCACTAAGTTAGTTCTCGTTATGTGCGGTGTTCGAGGAAGGGCATGGCCACAAGGGTCTATCATACGCAGTCTTACCCTGTATTTCTGCAAGAGTCTGTTTCAACGGTTAGAACATGTGACCTCCTGATTACATGACTACAATTTACCAGTTACGCTAAGACTTCCCTTCTACTCCCTCTGTTCTAGTTTATGTGAACCTATTTCCTTTTTTGTCCGTTCCGAAAAGAATGACCCCTTTCTAAATTTGGTAACAATTTAGCTTAAACTTACGATTCTACCCTTAATGAGAAGCTTTTGTAACCGCACAAATACTCTGGGGCCCTTTTTGACTTGTTTAGGACCACAAATTCTAAAAGTTTTCATTTTTTCTTAAACTCCGTGCCCAATCAAAATGTTTACGTAGATTAGAACGGAGGGAGTAATATTTTCCCTTAGAAACGTTTTAAAATGCACCTAGAAAATCAGGTTGTGACAATTATATGCGAGATCTTTCCAAGAAAATATAAATTAATCCACTTGATTATAGAAAACATGAGTAGTGATACTATGAACTTAGGAAGAATGATTTGCCAACCCTGCCATGTGCCACATGCCTTACGATTCCCTATTTCTCCACCTAATCCTATCAAGAATTGCCTTTGGTTTTCCCTAGGAAACATTTTTCATGATTAAATAACAGCGACGACTTGCAGCTCCATTGTTCCTTCCTCCTCTCCAAACATTAATCTCTCCATTAAAAAAACTTTCAGAAAACAAAAGAGATGAATGTTACAGCAACGTCCATTCTAATCCTGTCTTCTGTAAACAGAGAAGCCTCCTCAGTTGTCCCACTTGTCTTTGCTGCTGCCGCTGCCGCCTTCCTTGTTGGAGCACTTATTGTTCTGGCCGTAAGAACCACCGTACTAACGTGGATTACGGTACTTGTACTGCTAGCATTCGCCGGAAAACGCCGCCGAGGTGTTGTAAAGGATGGCAACAAGATCACGTCGGAGGTGGTAATATATGCGGCTAACATTATGATTAAACAAAGAGGGGTGTATGCTTTCACTGGTGCTATGATTTTGGGCTTCACTTCTATGGCATTGTTAATTAGATGATTTGTACAGCTATATCGAAGGTGAAGTCATAATTTAGAATTAATTGGTTGGCTGATCTTATTGTATATGTAGAATTTTATATATATGAAAGTTTAGTCGAAAGCAATAAGTTCAGTTGAATTCACGTTTAACCAATCCTAATTTTGTCTCTATGCATCCAGGCTAGCTTTGCTGTCTCTATTTGTTGTTGCTAGAACAGAGTTGTAAATTTCGCATTTTCTTATTTTCACCGTAAATATTATGGTGATTATGGCTGAAATTTTGCACAAGCACTTAGTTAATATTCTCATACTTTACCTAGTAAAACGGTACAGTTGAATTTATACGTGATTTCTAGACAAGTGAATTAATTCGATCTTGAAATAATGAAATAATTGAAGAGATATGTAACAGTTAGCCTTTTCGTGAAGACGAAATAACAGAAATAATGATTCTGGGCGCAACAATAATAAGAACACAAAGTGAGAAGATAAAGTTGTATAGAACTTTGAATAAATTATAGTATCATTTTGCCGGAGAATGCAGTCTCCCTTTACAATGATAGCAGAACTCACTATTTATAGCTACGTCTAGGGAACAAGGTCCTAGGATCGTGCTCTTCTTTGATGTCAATTATGAGGGCCACTGGTAAACGTGTAACGGTGAGCATAAATGACAAATTCTCTGTAACCGGCAGTGCATTCCATGCTTTGGAGTATTCTTCATTAGTGCCACCGGACGGAGGGTATTTATTGTCTCTTTATGAGTGTTATTCCTTCCGGTGCCAAGCGGGATAATTGCCTCCACGTGTCATTCTTTTAAGCGACCATCTGGTGTAGCACATTTTACCCTATATAGATAGTCCCCCTGCTTTCCGGTGGCATAGCTTTGTGTCACCGGAAAGTTGGTAGAACCACTCTTTTGGCCGGAATTACAATGATTCCTTCCGAAAGGCTTCTGATGGTTGATTAGATGCACGTCTCTCCGCATTTAATGCCCCGTACACGCATTATCCCACGATCCGGCATAGCTTTTGTAGGTTCTCGAGGTAATCATTGCCATGAATTCAGCCGCCTAAACTTTTACTTATACGCATCGATCTTCTTCACTCATACTCCATAACTTTCCAAGCTTTCTAAAATTATTTTTCGACCTTTCTTTAGCTCTCTTCAAACGGAAAAGCTTTTCTTTCATCCAAATGAGTTCTTCTTCAAAGAACACCAGCTCTTCAAAGAGCAAGAGCAAAGCCGAGGACGCTGCTCTTCCAATAGTGGATTCCATCATTCCCAGAATTCTTGTTACAACAAAAGAGTTCAAAGAGAAATTCCTTCGGCCATCCCTCGCACGTGGGGCATTGGCAGATACCCTTCTTCCATCCGTCCTTCCAATATTTCTCTTGTGAAGGAAGATTGTCGCTGTCATGATTTGGATATTATTGCTCCTGATCTAACGGAGCAAGTAACCCTACCCAAGGAGGGTTTTACGTATTTTTACATGTATCACTTTACTTTGGGTGCGTTCTCTTTGAGTGGAGAGCTTGACTCCGTTATTATGGAATTCTACCTCTGCTTCTAGGTGTGCTTGGCACAAGTAAGTCCTTCTGTGTGGAGGATGATTGATTGTCTTCGGCGTTTGTGCCAAGAGACGGGAGAGGAGCTATCTTTAGCTCATTTGATGAATCTCTATTCCCCCAAAATCTTCCGCGGGGGAATGATAAAGTTCTGCAACCGCGGCCCCTATTCTCTCTTATCTAGCATGGATGATGACAACGACGGTAGGTGGATGTAACGGTTCATTACAGTTGCCACCAATGAGATCATTCTGGAAACGACTTCATCCTTTCCGGGATCATGGAACCGCACTCATAAGTTCCTTGTAACATTCCTTTCATTAGAAATTTCTTCATACTCATATTGATTCTCCATCCTTCGCCTGTTTCAGCAACTCGATAGGTTCCACATAGGGTTGAAGGCTTGGACCGATGGGTCCAAAAAATCTTGGACCTCACTATGCCCGAAACCCGCACGTGAAAAGAACTGGCCCTCAAATACGGGTAGAAGGCCAAAAATCATGGTAACTTAGCCTCATCTCGTTTCTGCTTTTTATGTAAGGAAATTGATTGATCCTATCTCTTCTCCCCTTTTTCTAAAATCAGGTCTACCCGCTGGCTCGGTTGTTATCCCTGAGGAGGATGTTTTGGCTGATCCTGATGATGCGGCGAGGCTGCTTAAGGAGGCGCTTACTCGATCAGGTATCTCCGGGCCTGCTTCGGGTACCATTGTTTCATTACAGAGTCCCCTGCTGGAGAACAAGCAACTAAAAAGAAGGCGTTCCTCCGCGGCCGGGGAAAAGAATAAGAGGGCGAAGACTGTTGCCCTCGAGTCGTCTCCGGAAGTTGTGGTGACTAGCCCTCTTCCTGGGCCGGTCATAGAAACCATTATGATCGGCGATGATGGAGAAGCTAGTGATGAGGGAGCTTCTCTACATAGATGACAACGATCCTTATCATCTCAACAGGATGCTCAACTTGTGGAGTTAGTTACACCAACCGAGGACGATGTATCGACGCTCTAGGGGGAGTTTGAAATGGTGGAAAATGCCAACTCTTGTTGCCCGATCCCAGTCGCCACACCTGGTATCGCGAGGCTAATATCGGGACCCTGCCGTCTTAGGTTGATGAGCAACCAAAAACCAGCACTACATTCCCTGTAGCTGCTTCTCATTCTTTACCACTATCATCTTCATCTCCTTCTTCACCAGCTCTTCCATCAGCAACTGCTACATCATCTCCACAGGCCGCACCTGACCAAGAAGAAGGTGTTCCTCTTCCCCAGTCCCCAGTTCATGGGAATTTGGGGCAAAATTATGCCGCCCCTTCAGAAGATCCACAAAGGGGGAGGAACGTTACTCTCTCAATCTCCACCAGATGCAATTTGCTATCCCGGCTGGTGGAACTTGCTAACTATCTGAAGCCTTTGGCTTTAAAAAAGACTGGGAAAAGATACAAGCTCTCTCGTGAGAGTGCTTGTTGAATAATTCCATGCACAACGCCGCAGCGGTACACTCTTTACTTCTTTTGTTATTTCTTCTATTTTTGTTTGAAAATATCTTGAATGTGCTCCTCTTATTGCGTAGGCCAACTTCCTTGCTTTTGAGGGCCTTCAGAGGTTGATTTGGGAAAAGGAGGAACTTACCTCCGAGCGGGATCAACTTTTGGTTGAACGGGATCAAGCCATTATTCGCCTCTCGGAATTGGAAACCAAATCTGCTGAGGCTGTCATGTTTGAAACTCGTTTGCAGCAAAGTGAGTAGGAAGTGAAGACCCTTAGTCAAGAGATTGCCCCATTTAGGGTTCAATTTGAAGAGGCTAAGGCCAAATGGGTTGAAGTTCATAATGTCATTTTTGCTGCATCCGATCGTGAGCAACCTCCGCTGAAAGATTGACCAATTTAGAGGCAGCCTTGAATTCAAAGACTAAAGAGCTTGCTACTGCGGGGATGAAATATTCCGAGTTGGAGGAGAAGCGTAAGAGGACTATTAAGCATAATAGATTTTTTAGCTCTACTATCGGCGATCTTGATGTTAGCCTCAAGTCTATTAGATCCGCCCGGGAAAACCTTTCTGCTGAGGTAACCCAACTCAAAGAAGAACTTAAGCGCCGAGCGGCTTCCCTCGTTGTTGAGAAAACTTATGCTATGTACAACATAAGGAGAAAAACCTTGGAAGAGGCCAAAGATGGTATCATTGACTTTGATGCCGAAATTGCTAAGGCCTGTGAGCTTGAGTTAGCTGCTAAAAGTGGTCTCCCGGTAGAGCCTGATGCTTCTGGTTCTTCTAGTTCTGGTTCTGAGTTCTCGGGAACTGAAGAAGAACCGGAAGATGATGATGCTGAGGGCCCAAATGATTATGGCCAAAATGTTGAGCCGTCAGCGGATCTACCTGCTCCCCCTAGGGGCGCGGACACTTCTCTTCCTCCGGGTTCCAGAGAGGTAGCAGTTTAGCTTTTTCTTTCTTTTACCAACTTTTTTTACTTGTGCTATTTTGGCACGTTTATTGTAAATAAAAATATCTTTTGTTCAGGTATTGTATGAGTCTTTCTGCGTTCTTTCGTTTGAACATTTATGCAAGTTTTAAACTTTGCATTGTTTTTTGCGCAAGTATTACTGTTTGTGTCTGATTATGCAAGGCCTTGGGTGTATTATTCCCCAAAGGAATTTTGATTTCAGGCATAGGTTCTTCCAAAATCAACCCTTTAACGTGAGGGTTTTTATAAGTATTTGCGCAAGTTTGCTTTTTGCGTCTTTTTGTGCAAGGCTTCGGGTGTATTTTTCCCCGAAGGCATTTTGATTCCAGGCATAGGTTCTTTCGAAATAAACCCTTTTATGTGAGGGTTTTTATAAGAGAGTCCCCTCTTATGTTTACGGTGCTCTTGAAGAGGACGTCTCCCGTTCATTACGGCTCTAGCATTTGAAGTACTTGTTTAACTTTCAAATTACAAAGTTAATTCATCGTTTAGAGAAGAAACAAGATAGAAATAAAAAGGATTTCATTTTATTCCTTCCATTTTCAAAAAGTACATAAGCATTTGTTATGCTAAAAATGAAATTGCCATTACTCGTGGCTAACTTCTACAACTTGTTTCCACGAGGCTGTCCACACAGTCCCCAGTCCCGATGATACAACTATGTTTTTGATTTTCATTTCCCGGTAGACGTGGCAGTATTTGTTGCCGTATCCTCATATCATCCCCCCAGTGTTCGAATGCGGAAAATGCGAATTGGGACATTGGAATTTTTTGCACCTTCGAGGACCCCACTAATGAATTGCTAGACAATCTTATGCTCGGTAACAAACTTCGCTTCCCCTTTGGAATTTATGCTATCGAGAAAAGGACTATCTAACAATTCTTTAGTGGTTTGCACTTGTGAACGGTTGGGTAATCTTTGTCCAATAGCAAAATTAATTTCCCAGTGGGAATTTGCCATTGGGCCAAAGATGATCTAACCGCCCTGTAGTGGCTTTTCGCTTGCGTGCCTTGTTATTAAAGGTCTTATTGTTGTTGTTGAAGGTTTCTTCGTAGTATAATTTCTGTTACTGCCTCGTTAAGAACCTTGTCAAAAAAACCCAATTGGGACAAAAACTGAACGAAGGGGAAAAAAGTGCAGCACATACTTTCAGTACAGGCGATGTTCATCAGCAATAATATCTTTTGAGGTGTGCCACGTTCCAGTTGCTGGGCAACTTTTCTTTGTCTTGATTCTCTAATTCATACGAACCTTTCCCGGTGACAGCTGAAACCTGGTAGGGGCCTTCCCATTTTGGACTTAGCTTCCCTGCGTTGAGCTCCCGGGTTGTTCGAGTTACTTTCCTTAGGACCAAGTCTCCTACTTTGGAATAACTGTCACGCCCCAAACCTAGGGAGGCGTGGCTGGCACCCGGTGCCGTACTGGCCCGATCGAACCACTCTGTAACTCTTTTTTTCTTTGTAACTATCACGGGACAACATGGCCACAACTCGTAACGTATAACTGCAACTGGGCCACAACTCATAATGTATAACTATAAGTGGGCCACAACTCATAATGTATAACTATAAGTGGGCCACAACTCGTAACGTATAACTGTAAGTGGGAAAATACTGTATCAATGAACCATCTTTCTTAAAACATGAATACATATGGGCCGTCAGGGCCTCTGACATACTATACAAAATGAACCTCCGTCTACAAAGCCTCTAAGAGTATTAGACATCAAACAGGACAGAGCACCGGCCTACCCATAAGTCTGTAGCAAAACTCTGACACGATGACTCATAGACTCGGCTGCACTCCAAATGAGGTGGAGTCTTATCGATCCTTCGCTGAATGCTAACCTCGTCTACTATGAGGGCTCGTCAAATAGATTATCTATACCTGCACGCATTATTGCAGCGTCCCCAACAAAAGGACATCAGTACGAATAACGTACCGAGTATGTAAGACGGAATTGAAACATGACAATAAGTCAATATTAATTAAAGACATATAAGAATCAACCTGAATCTTTGAAGTGCCACTGTATATGCATACTTATTATACTTATATATATAATGCTTCTCTTTGGGACTAAAATCCATATCTTATGATGCATGGCTGCACAACTGATCAGTGATAACTGCCAGACCGATCGTAGCGCGGTGATAAATGCATGATTGCCCGACCCACCATACTCAATGGTAAATATGCAACTGCCCAACCGGCCGTAGCTCGGTGGTAAATGCATGACTGCCCGACCGGCCATAGCTTGGTGGTAAATATGTAACTGTCCAACTGGCCGTAGCTCGATGGTAAATGCATGACTGCTCGACCGGCCATAGCTCGATGATAAATATGTAACTGCCCAACCGACCATAGCTCGGTGGTAAATGCATGATTTCCCGACCAGCCGTAGCTCGATGGTAAATAATGACGCATATAATACCATGATGATCATTAACATCTTTATCAAATACCTCAATAGGGAACTAGATACATACTTAGACGTGCTTGGATATCACTTTACGGGAATGAATAACATAGATATCTTTAACTGCTAAGAGTAGAACCATTTATGGAACGTCATTACGTTTACGTATCGTTACTTGGATCATGCCAAAAGAAAGAAGGACTAGCCTTAACATACCTTACCTGATTCTCTTGACAATCCCTCTAACACACGTCTTTTTGCAAAAATCATGCAACGGCGGATCAAAGTAGGGGAAATCCGTATGATATTCTTGAGAAAGATTACACCGTACTCCCTTAAAATTGCAACATCTCACGTTGCTAAGATGCTAAGAGCTCTTGCTTGAATTTTGTTTAAAAAAAAATCACGTTACTTAAGATACTAAGATGCAAATTGTTGTTTGAGTTGGCTGAAGCCTTCCTTTCTCATATGATAGACAACATCTCTTAATGTGAATTAGAGATGTTTTAAAGCTTGGTGGGTGTGGGCCCCACATACTAGATGACTAAGCCACATATGTGCCACCTATATATGGACTTAATGAGTCACAATCCTTGGCTCTCTTGGCTGCCACGTTAAGGCCTTTTAGGCTTATCCAAGATCCTAATTAATCATTCACTAATTATTAATTAATTGTTAATCTTCCACTAACCAATAATTAACCAATTACCCACATAATTAAGAATTATTTTAAATTACTTAAAATACTACTCACTTTTAACACACTTTATTCATCTTACTATCATGGTCATGTGGTACCGTATAAAATCAATACATACACTATTATTTCATTGAAACATCCATGTAAAAATCCATATATTTTCTCAACTTATAATTTTTCTAATCTCATATAAAGAGTACAAATTTTCGTACGCTTAATTCTTAAAATGGTAAAAAGATAACCTTCTTTTCTTGTGAGAAAATAATTTTTATCTTTACAATAAAGAAAATCTCATAAACTTTCTCATATTATGTGTATAATTTTAACCATATTCGAAAGTAGTCATATTAGTAACTATATAAAATCATATTTTTCAAACTTTTTTACAAAAATATTCCATTCAAAATACCATATCAAATGTATATAATGGTATCAAGGTTGTTAAACTTACGAGGTCTTATAATAACATAGTCACAAATCCTCTATAACCTTATGAATGGTCTTAGTCACTTCAAGCTCATATGGATTACTACAACTCATCCTAATATTAAAGTATGGGATGTAATAATAACGGAGGTTGGTTCTTCAATTATAATATCGTTCCGTTCTCTGCTTTTGGGCCGCCATTCTTATATGCGCCAAGTCCCTGCGCTCATTGAGTAGCTCCAAGTTTACTAACATTGCTTCGTTGTTTGACTCTTCATTTGCTTGGAAATATCTCAAGGTAGGTTCCCCTACTTCCAACGGAATTAAGGCTTCTGCTCCGTACACAAGGGAAAAGGGTGTTTCTCCTATGCTTGGTTTGGGCATTGTTCGATACGCCCATAAAACTCTGTTCGTTGACCACTTTGTTAACCATTGGTAACCACTTTGTTCGTTGACTCCGCTTGACCATTTGCGCTAGGGTGGTAGAGTGAAGATGTGATCCTCTTTATTTTCAAATCTTCGAGGAACTTTGTGATTTTTGTGCCAATAAATTATGGCCCATTATCGCATGCTATCTCCTTTGGTATTCCGAACCTGCAAATTATGTTTTCCCACAAGAAATCCACCACTTCGCGTTCTCCAATCTTTTGATAAGGACCCGCTTCCACCCACATAGAAAAATAGTTAGTTAAAATCAAAACAAATCTTACCTTACCGGGAGCCGGCAGCAGTGGTCCGACGATGTCCATTCCCCATTTCATGAATGGCCATGGAGACAGAACCGAATGAAGTCGTTCTGCCGATTGATGTACCAGTGATGCATAGCGTCGGCACTTATCACATTTTTGTACGAAGGCTTTGGCATCTTGTTCCATGGGGGGCCAATAATATCCCGCCCTTACCAGTTTTAGCACTAAGGAATCCACGCCCGAATGGTTTTCGCATTGCCCTTCGTGGACTTCTCGCATAATATAATTAGCTTCGGATGCCCCCAAGCATCGGGCCAGCGGGCCTTGGAAAGAGTTTATGTACAGTTGGCCTCCTTTAAAGCTATATCGCTCTGCTTTGGTGCACAATGCCCGAGATACCTTGGAGTCTTTGGGAAGCTTCCCGTGCTTGAGATAATCGATGATTTCATTCCTCCAGTCCCAAACAAAATTCGTCGTATTTACCTCATAGTAGCTATCTGCATCCAGGATCGAGTGCATCAGTTGTACTATCGTCCCAGACTCTGATCCCTTTATTTCTGTTGATGAGCTGAGTTTAGCAAGTGCATCTGCTTCTGCGTCTTCTTCCCTCAGGATATGAGTAATCGACCACTCCCGAAATTGAGCTAGTAAAGCCTGAACTTTTATCACATATTGTTGCATGCACCTCTCTTTGGTTTCGAAGATCCCGTAGACCTGATTTACCACTAGTTGTGAGTCGCACTTAATTTCTATGACCTCAGAATATAGTCCCCGGGCTAGTTCGAGTCCTGCAATAAAAGCCTCATACTCTGCTTCTCTGTTAGTTAAAGGAACCATTCTAATGGCTCTCCTTAGTGTTTCTCCCGAAGGTGTGGTTAATACTATGCCAAGCCCGAACTCTTTCACGTTAGAGGCTGCGTCTATAAATAAGGTCCAAACTCCCAATGTTCATTTCGACACCATCACTGCCTCTTTGTTTGCTAGAGGCAACAATCCTGGACTGAAATCGACCATAAAGTCAGCCAAGACTTGTGACTTAATCGCAGTCCTTGGTTTATATTCTATGTCGAACTCAGTCATTTCGACGGCCCATTTGGCCAACATACCCGAGAGTTAGGATTTGTGAAGGATGTCCCGCAAGGGAAATATGGTCACCACAGCTATCAGGTGACACTGGAAGTAGGGCCTCAACTTTCGAGCGGTGACTATGAGAGCTACGGCCAGCTTCTCCAAATGCGGGTAGCGAGTTTCCGCTCCCGTTAAAAATTTACTAACGTAATAGATGGGAGATTGTGTACCTTCGTCCTCATGGACTAAAACTGCAGTTAAAAGCTACTTCCGAGATTGCGAGGTAGGCCAACAATGTTTCACCTTCCTTTGGTTTTGAAAGTAACGGAGGGCTTAACAAGTATTTTTTCAAATCTTTCAAGGCCTGCTGGCATTCTGAGGTCCATTCGAAGTTGTTTTTATTTTTGAGCAATACGAAGAAATGGTGGCGTTTTTCTGACGACCGGGAAATGAACTTGCTCAAAGCTGTCAATCTTCTCATGAGCCGATGAACTTCTTTCACGCTTGACAGCTGGTCCGGGATGTATTCCGTGGCCTTGATCTTATCGGGGTTCACCTCAATCCCCCTTTGTGATACCAGAAATCCGAGGAACTTGCCCGAGCTGAACCCGAACGTGTATTTGTCGGGGTTAAGCTTCATGTTATGCTTCATTAGGATGTCAAAAGTCTCTTGCAGATGCTTAAGGTGATCACCTGCATTCAAAGACTTAACGAGCATATCGTCAATATAAACTTCCATAATTTTTCCTATTTGTTTATCAAACATCTTGTTTATGAGCGGCTGATAAGTGGCTTTGGTGTTCTACAACCCGGAGGGCATCACATTATAGAAATATGTGCCGAAATTCGTTATGAACAAAGTGTTTTCCTGATTCTCTGGGTTCATCTTAATTTGGTTGTACCCGGAATAAGCATTAAGGAAACTCATTAACTCATGCTCGGACGTCGCATCGATCATTTGATCGATGTTTGGCAGTGGGAACGACTTTTTTAGGCACGCCTTATCCAAGTTCGTATAATCTACGCACATGCGAAATTTATTGTTCTTCTTAGAAACTACGACTACATTAGCTAGCTAGTCTGGACACTTTACCTCTCGAGTCGAAGCGATATTAAGTAAGCGAGTTACCTCGTCTTTGATGAATTTATTTCTGGCCTCTGCAATAGGGCGGTTCTTTTATCTTACCGGAGGTATGTTAGGATCCAAACTTAACTTGTGTATGGGTACCTCCATTGGGATACCTATCATATCTGCATGCGACCATGCAAAACAATCGGCATTAGATTTAAGAAATTTAATAAAGCCAGACCTGAGTTCAGGGTGAAGTCCTGTCCCCAAGTGGAATTTCCTTTCTAAGAATTGTTCGAACAATGCAACTTGCTCGAGCTCTTTCGCCGTGGATTTTGTTGCATCCATCTCTTCTGGTACCTGGAAATATCTTGGCACCTGATAGGATTCCGGCGCTTCTACCCCCGGGCTAACTTTATTCGATTCGGGATCGGGCACTGGTTCCTATAGTTGCTATGCCGCGTGTTCCTTCCCTTTGCTACTGGAAATCGAAATTGCATTCATCTCCCTTGCCACCGGTTGGTCGCCCCTGATCTGTTTAATTCCTTCGGGTGTTGAAAATTTCATCAACTGATGGTACATTGATGGTACAACTCTCATCTCGTGTAACCATGGTCTTCCAAGAATAATATTATATCCCATATCACCATCTACCACTTCAAAATGACTCATTTTCATCACTCGTTCGGTGTTCATGGGCAACAAAATCTCTCCTCGGATTGTCACGCTCGCGAGGTTGAATCCGACGAGGAGTTTTGTTGCCGGAATGATGCTTCTGGTGAGTTTGGCTTGTTCCAATACTCTCCATTGTATGATATTGTCCGAACTTCCCGGATCCACTAGAACACAATTAATTTTAAAATCTAGCACATTTAAATAAATTACCAGTGAATCGTTGTGCGGTAGCAGCAATCCATTTGCGTCCTCCTCCGTGGAAGGGATATCATATTTGGCAACTTCCCAGAGTCTCTTACTATGAGTTATTAACACTTTTGTCTTTTTTGCTGCCGAGAAGGTGACCCCGTTGAACTCGTTCCCTCCAAAGATCATGTTGATCGTCAGGCGCGGGAGATCTTCTCCTGCTTTCGAGGGTTCTGTATTATCCCGATTGCGACCATAGTTGTTCTTGGTCCAGTCAATCAAGAATTCTCTAAGATGACCATTCTTCAACACTGTCGCCACTTCTTTCCGAAGATGTCGGCAGTCCCCAATTCGATGGCCATTCGTCCCATGGTATTCACACTACAAGTTAGGATCCCTTTAGATGGGATCAGATCTCTTCGGCTTTGGAAACCGTGCTTCTTTGATGTTTCTCATGGCTGATACCAACTCTATTATACTAACATTTAAATTGTATTCTGAAAGTCTGGGGTAGGAAGGATCCCGCGTACATAGCGCTTTTTTGTCCTGCAATGATCTATTTTTCCGACTGCGATCTGTCCTTCTGTCGGTAGCGAAGCTGTCTGCGGACCGGAACCCCCTGCCGCATCCTTTGGTCTGTTCATATGGCTAAAATTGGCCCTCAAACATCGTATGTCCGTGTGAAAATCATCTTTTGATCTTTCTTTGTTCTTTTCCCGTCCCTTTGCTGACGACGGGAAACCAACCTGATCATCTTCGATCCTTATCTTTGATCCGTACTGGTTGTGGACATCCGCCCAAGTCATTGCTTGGAACTCAAGAAAACTTTCCTTCAGTTTCCGGGAAACATCTGAACTTCTCTGATTCAGTCCCTTGGTGAAGTCGCCCATTCGTTCGGAATAGCCGGGAGAAACATCCTCTCATTTTGAAACCAGGTAACGAACTCTCGCAGCAACTTAGATTCTCCTTGTGCAATTCTGAATATGTTGGCCTTTCGGGCCTGCACCTTTCTGGCCTCGGCATGAGCCTTAATAAAAGAATGTACGGGCATCTCAAAGGAATCTATGGAATGCTCGGGTAACGGTGAATACCGCATCTAGGCGCCCCTCGTGAGAGTCTCTCCGAATTTCTTCAGCAAAACAGATTCAATCTGTTCCATCATTGTGTAGGTGGTAATATGCTCCTGAGGGTCTTAAGTTCCATCATATTTTGCCACGTTGGGCATTTAAAACTGCTTCAGGATTAATTCGGGTGTCGCGTTTGGTTTGTACGACAACTGAGTATACTTCTTTGAGTCCGGTCCTTTCAACACCGGGGGTGCGCCCGGGATTTGGTCCATGCGGGCATTCACTTCTCTCATAAACCGTAAGATTTCATTCTGGAAGGGATCATTTTCGTTATTAGGTCCGGATCCGCTCCCCCCAGCTCCATCGGAGCCAACTTCGCCCCTCGGGGTGTTGTTGTCAGTCCTATGAGTTGTTTGATTTGGGGGAATATTAGAAGGAACTGGATCTCGTGTATTTGCGTTATTGGAACCCCCGATAACACCTGCTACAACTCCACTATAACCTTATCCTACCGTGTGTGATGGCACAGAATGATCGCTTGTTCCTCTTGTAAGGCCCTTACCGCATCAAGAACATGCTCTTCTTCAGCATCATTGGGAGTTGTCTCCCGAACATGTCACGGGTATCGCCTGACGTGGACCGGCGTGGCATCGTTCCCCTCATTGTGGGTGTCACTGATTAATCCTCGAGATGAGACTGGTCTCCTCGAACCTCAGGATTGTGTGTGTTGTTAACACCGTTATCTGCCATTTCTTATGATTTTGCTAAGACAAATGGAAAAAACACGTTAGTAAATGAGGCAAAGATAGACTTAATTACAGGACTGTTTAGGCCCTACGATGGGCACCAAACTGTTTACCCGTAATACGATAAAATTGAATTTGTAGGTGGTTTCTAGACAAGTTAATTAATTCGATCATGAAATAGTGAAGTAATTGACGAGATATGTACACTTAGCCTTGATGTGAAGACGAAATAACATAAATAATGATTCCGGGTGCAGCAATAATAAGAACACAAAGTGAGAAGATAAAGTTGTATAGTGCTTTGAATAGATTATAGTATCAATTTGCCAGAGAGTGCGTCTCCCTTTACAATGATAGCAGAGCTCACTATTTATAGCTACGTCTAGGGAACAAAGTCCTAGGATTGTGCCATTCTTTAATGTCAATTATGAGGCCATTGATGAAGGTGTAACGGTGAGTATAAATGAAAAGTTCTCCGTAACGAGCAGTGCACTCAATGCTGTGGAATATTCTTCATTAATGCCATCGAGCGGAGGGTATTTATTGTCTCTTTATGAGTGTCATTCCTTCCGGTACCAAGCAGGATAATTGCATCCGGTTCCATGTGTCATTCTTTTAAGCGGCCATTTGGCATAGCACATTTTACCCTATACAATGAAGATCTCTAGTGTTTCTAGTACTTTTTGTTATGTATGCCTTTGTACGTTTTTTTCTATATTGCTTTTGGTCCTTCACTGATTCTTCTATCAGATTTAATTTTTGGGACTTTTTTTGTATATATACGAAATTTTAAACTTATTCATCCGGTTTATCTAAGTTTTCCTATTTATAGAAAGTAACTAAAGTTTTTTACAAACTATATACAATATCTGGTAAAGTTCCACAATTTATCTACAACTTAAATACAAATTTTGTATTCAAAATCCGGTCAAAAACTACAATTTAAATACAATTGTATACAAGGTAACGTAATTGTATACCTTGTATACAATTATGTTAGCAATATATATTTTTATGTCGTTTCTGCACCCAAAAATCACAATATACACAATTTATTTATGTGTTCCCAAACATTTGCAGCAACACTGTCACGACCTCAGTTTCCCTCCGTAGGATGTCGTGATGACACTTAGCCTCTATGACTAGGTAAGCCTAACACATACTGAATTAATAACCGATTTTAACCAAACAACTATTAAACATGAACCAGATATCTCTATACAAAGCCAACAATCCCAACATGATATACAACATCCCAAAATCGGTAGTACAAGTCATAAGCTCTACTGAGTTCACTAGAAAATTTCTAAGTACAACTGTTTCGGAATAGAAATAACAGTACAAAATAAACTTCAGAAGGTGACTCCGAGGCTTGCGAACACAACGGCAAGTATATCTTGAAGTCTCCACGGCAATATCCGATCGACTATCTAATGATCAACAATCTCCGATGTACCTGGATCTGCACAAAAATGTGCAGAAAGCGTAGCATGAGTACACCACATCGGTACCCAGTAAGTATCAAGACTAACCTCGGTGGAGTAGTGATGAGAGACAGTTAAGACTTCTACTAGACATAATAACCTGTACAATTATGAATATAAAACTAACAGGGAACAATATAAGGCTAAACATGGAAAGAATGATGCTACAATACTTGCAATAAGAACTAGAACAATAATTACCACCAAGGAGCAACACGTAATAACGCCGTAAAGTAACCAGAATACAGTTAAAGTTAGGTGAAACCAAGTAAAGGAAAAACAAGTAACAACCCAATAAAAACAACCACTTTCACACAAGGTTTATACAAGAACTTCCTTGAGGTACCACACCTCATAATCATATATCACGGGTCCCAAAGCACGAACCCTAGTCACTTGGCATCTTGTGCCCGACATTACAAATTGTAACTGCACAAACAACTCATGTGCCAATACCATTAACACCTCATATCTGCACGGATAACTCACGTGCTAAGAGAGTAACAATATCTCGTATCCGCACGGACAACTCACGTGATAGTAGTAACAATATCTCATAATCACACGGACAATTCACGTGCCAATAGTACAACTCAAGCGCAGAGGGCAGGTATACAAGAATACATGTAAATGATCAATAAACATCAAGGTTCATCTTCTTCCACTGGTATGAGTGACTAACTACGGTGTATGCTTGTACAAGTATTCTATCACAACTCGAGTCAACAAGTAAGATCAGAGACAACGAATGGTACATAGGAAACAACACAACAAAACGTAAAATGAATGACTCACACAAAGTAAGCACACCAATACACATAAAAAACAATGCCCCCAGGCCATCACAAGTCATCATAATTCATCACAATTCATCCCCGACATAGGCCCCCTTCTCTCGCCACGTGCACAATAATAAAGTAAATGCCCGCCTTGTCTCGCCATACGTGCATAATAATATTCCCGCCTTGTCTCACCACATGCGCAAACCCACATATATAGCCCGCCTTGTCATGCCGCATGTGCAATATGAATAATAAACATAGCACGGACAACTTACGTGCGAACACCCAACAATCCTTTCAACAATACCACGTGTGCCAAAAACATAACAACACAGTATAACAACTCGCACCACATATGCCACAACATTTCCTCGAAACAATTCTAATACCACAACCACACATATCCCTCGTCTCAACAACACTGAGTACCACAACAACAACAATAACACGGGAGTACAACAAGTAAATCAACACAAGAATTATAGAACACAAAGAAACGAAAGAACGAGCTCACAATGAAAGACATGATAAGTAATAACAGTTTCAATAAGAATGACTCAACAATAAGAAAGATAATGTGTAACAACGCTATCAAATAAGAGTAACTCAACAATATGAGAGATAACATGTAACAATGATTCCAAGTAAGGGTACCTCAACACTAAGATAGATAACATGTAACAATGACTTCAAATAAGAATAACTCAACAATAAGAGAGACAATATGTAACAATGATTCCAAGTAAGGATAACTCAACAATAAGAGAGATAACATGTAACAATGACTTTAAATAAAGATACGTCAACGATGGAAGAGATAACAATAACTTCAATTAAGGATAATCAACTACAGAAGAGATAACATGGCAATAAAGGGTAGAACATGAACCAATCAACTTTGAATAGGACACATAAGGGCAAATTTAGCAATGGAGGATTTTACATGATAAGACTACTTCATTTTAATGTACACAAGAACCTAAGAGTCTAAGACGGTCAAATTTCCATATATAAGCCGTGTACACACTCGTCACCTCGTGTACACGTGTTTCACGTAGCTCAAATAATACAAACAAACCAATCCCTACGAGGTAGTTATCCCGCACAATGTTAGACAAGATAATTACCTCAAAAGCCCTCAATCAATATCTAAAATGGCTTTTCCTTTACAATTCACCTCCGCTCGGCTCAAATCTAACAAAAATCGACTTAATAACATCAAATAATACAAGATAAATCAATTCCAATAAATAAAGCAATGATTTTTACATAATTCCTCAAAAGTCAACAAAAGTCAGCCTCGGGCTTACCCGCTCAAAACCCGGGTCTAAAGGTAGATTCAGACTATCCAAAACCCTACGAGTCCATACATGTGTTTTGTTTCAAAATTCGAATCCAAATCGACTCTCACAACTCAAATTCTCGTTTTTGAAATATAGACAAAGTTTCACAAAATTTCACTTTGATTCTCAAGATTTTGATGTTAAAACTCTCATATAATCATGTAAAATAGTTGGAAATTGAACAAAATCACTTACCCCATGATTGTAGATGAAAATCGCTCTTTAAAATCACCTCCTATCGAGTCTAGGGTTCAAAAATGTGAAAATGTGACTAAGAATTCCGTCCCTCGGCTTTTTGTCCAGTCGCAGGTGTCGCAAATGCGACCTGGGGTTCGCAACTACGAACCCTGCAAATGCGAACCCCGCAAATGCGAAAAATGGTTCGCAAAAGTGAAAACCTCACTGTCCTATTGTCGTTACAAATGCGACATTTTGTTCGCAAATACAAATTGTGGACATATCACAAAAGCGATCAAATTGATCGCAAATATGACTCAGCTTATCCCAAGCCCCCATTGCAAAAGTCAACTTTTAGTTTGCAAATGCGAACCTAACAGAGTACAGACTTATCGCAAAGCGATCCCTTCGTCGCATTTGCAACTGTCGCAAATGTGATCAATATCTCTCAAATGCGAGACCTGAAGCATCTGTGCAAAACTAGATGAACTTAAACTCTATCAAACACTCCGCAACGCGTTCGAAACTCATCTGAGCCCCCGAGGCTCCAAACCAAACATAAATACAAGTCTAAAAACATAATAGTAACTCGCTCGCGTGATCAAGTCAAAACAATAAAATCCAAAACCATAAATTGGACCTCCAAAATACATGAAATCAACATGAAACTCAAGAACTTCTAAAAATACAACTGCACGTCCGATTCCTATCAAATCAACTCTGAATGATGCCAAACTTTGCGGACAAGTTCCAAATGAAAAAACGGACCTATTCCAAGTCCCAAAACAGAAATTCAAACACGATAGCTATGAAGTCAACCTACGGTCCAACTTATCAAAATTCTAAGCCTTTAAAATGCCAACTTTCGGCAAAACAATACAACTCAACCTAAGGACCTCTGAATTCGATTTCAGGCATACTTCTAAGTCCAAAATCATGATACGGGCCTATAGGACCCATCAAAATACGGCTACGGGTTCATTTTCACAAAAGTCAAACCCCAGTTAACATTTTCAACTTAAGCTCCTAAAGTGAGAATCACTCATCCAAATTCGTCCTGAAACATCCTAGAATCAAATCCGACCATGCACGCAAGTTATAATACACAATATGAAGCCACTCAAGACCTCAAACCATTTAACGGAAACCTTAAAGCTCAAAATGACCGATCGAGTCGTTATATTCTTCCCCTCTTAAACAAACGTTCATCCTCGAATGTACCAAGAGTCTTTCCCAAGCCATCAAATTACTATATAAACTCTCCATACACAGACACACAGGTGATCCCACGCCACACCAAACCACATAAAACTAACAACATCATCTCAACCAAAGATTATTCCTCCTACTCATGTTGGTGAGCCTTAGAATCAAATTTCCACATCTACCAATGCCCTATTATCACACAAACACACTGTAGAATCCTCAACTAGCTACAACAACTCATGCATACACCTAACAGGTATACCCTCATGACATAATACATCATCCATATGCTCATATCAACAACCTTGACAACAATTGCTTCCTATTACCTAGGGTACCAACAAACAGACTCATATCGATTAGAACCTTGTTCCAAAACTTCATAACGCTAAAAATAATGCAAGAAACATGATAGACTCATAACTACTCATCCAATCAACAAGCCACATCGAACGCCACCCGGGCACATACATCACAATCCAATCCCAACAAGCATAACTCGAATATGAATGAATATGAAAAGAGGAAAACATGAGAGCACCGTCAAACAATCCAAATAGGCATAACTCCCCACCGATACCATACTGCGGATCCACTCCACAAGGAAGAAGCAAGACACATACAATGACCACAAATTTTTTTACCATAATATGAACTCACCTTGGCATATAGCACGACAAAAACACACCTATTCACAAAGAACACCAGGTTCCCAACCTCCACTCGGAATCACGAGTAAGATAAACATCTCAGCAACTAAACCATTCTACTAACTCAACCTCGTAGAACCAAACCCAGAACACGGAACAACTTTCCATACCACTAGAGCACCCAAACCACAAGTCGGGCTAAACTATCTAGAGATCTTATCAAATCCAACCGTATTTAGCTAACAGAAAGTCCACCCAAGTGTCATTACCTATAAGAACAACCAAACCAGAACGATAGACATGGGCTATCACAATAAAATTCTCAACTGGGGTAAACACATGAACAGAGTAAAAGAATTACAAAACACAGCCATATCTGAAGCAAGATAGGATGAATCTTACCAATTAATGGGATCGGATCGAAGTAACACAAATGAATCTCTGTACTCAACTGAAACCATACCTGTAAGGACATCGTCTGGTGCATCGGCATCTGCCCAACCAGGAAGAGCTTAACAATAGGCTCGACCTCCCCTTCTAGGGTGACCTCTACCTACCTGACCTCTACCCCTAGCTGGCGGTGCAGGTATAGTAGCAACTGGAGCAGAACTCATAGCCTGAATACACCACTGTAACACATTTGTTCGGAGTCTGGGACAATCTCTCACCATGTGGCTGGTACTCGACACTCAAAGCAACCTATCTGCTCATGTGGCTATAGAAGCTGTCCGGTACGGGTACTCTGGGACATATGAATGTCTGAAGCTCCACGTGAAGCTTGAAGTGCAAACTGAATTGGATGACCTACAAAACCTCTACCATGATGTACCCTGCCTCCAAAATAGGGATCAGTAGATCCTCCCGGTCCACGAGGACTCTTAACCTCCCTATCCTCTCTCTCTCTCCTAACCCCACATATCCTCTAATTTGCGAGCGATCTCTACCACCTGCTGAAATGGAACATCCATCTCCCACTTCCAACATGCTAAATCAGATAGCATAATTGAGCCCCTTAATGAACCTGTAGACTCGCTCTTACTGTAGAACCAAAGAAGGTGCATGCCTGGACAAATCACTGAATCTAACGGCATACTTTGACATTGACATAGTACCCTGGCGCAGTTGCTCGAACTCCGTGCGCCATGCATCCCAAAGGGTCTACGGGACAAACTCTCTCAAGAACATCTCTAAAAATTGAGTCCATGAAAGTGAAGTTGCATCGGCTGGGCCACCCTTCTCATAAGCCCACCACCACTGATATGCTGCTCCCGACAGCTGGAATATAGTAAAAGCAATGCCTGTGGTCTCCAAAAATGGTGTAGAGAATACGATGGCACTTCTCTAAGAGGTCGATACCTCTTGAATCTCTCAAGTCTCAGCTGGCCTTCCTCAGATGCCCCTGAATTGACCTTAGGCTAAACTCGAATAACATGCTGTGTTGGCATAACACCCGGAACCTGACCAATGTGGACCCGCTGCTCTGGAGTATGGGTGGCAGGAGTCTGAGCTCCTCCCCCGGTCTATGAAGTAACTGGTGTAACTGGAATCAATCCTGCCTGAGCCATTGTACTAAACATGCTCAGGAACTGTGCTAAAGTCTCCTGAAGTCTCGGGGTAGCAACAGGCGCCTCCGGTGCCTGTCCCCTAATCGGAGCTACTGGTGGCTCCTTAGTTGCTGCTCTGGCAGGTGCTCTAGCTGTATCATGTGGTCCTCCTCACCTCTGCCTCTGCCCCGTCCCCTAGCAACACTGGCTCTAGGGGCAGCATCATCAGTAATACAGCTCGTGTTCTCACCATCTGTATGAGATAGAATGACAAAGGCTGAAACTCCAAAATCAATAAACTCGTATGATAGGAATGAAAAAGTAAAGTTACCTAATAGTTCCGTAGCCTCTCGAAGATAAGTAAACACGTCTCTGTACTTATCCGCAAGACTCTACTAAACTTGCTTATGACTCGAAGCACCTACGATGCTAGAGCTCTGATACCAACTTGTCACGACCCCAGTTTCCCTCCGTAAGATGTCGTGATGGCACCTAGTCTCTATGACTAGGTAAGCCTAACACTTACTGAATTAATAACCGACTTTAACCAAGCAACTATTAAACATGAACCAGATATCTCTATATAAAGCTAACAATCTCAACATGATATACAACATCCCAAAACTGGTAGTACAAGTCATCAGATCTACCGAGTTCACTAGAAAATCTCTAAGTATAACTGTTTTAGGATAGAAATAATAGTACAAAATAAACTTCAGATGATGACCCCGAGGCCTACGAACGCGACAACAGGTATACCTTGAAGTCTCCACGGCAATATCCGATCAACTATCTAGTGATCAACAAGATTCGAGGTACCTGGATCTACACAAAAATGCGCAGAAAGCGTAGCATGAGTACACCACAGCGGTACCTAGTAAGTATCAAGACTAACCTCAATGGAGTAGTGACGAGAGACAGTTTAGCACCTACTAGACATAATAACCTGTACAATTATGAATATAAAACTAACATGGAACAATATAAGGCTAAACATGGTAAGAATGATACTACAATACTTTAAATAATAAGTAGAACAACTATTAACAACAACTAGCAACACATAATAACACCGTAAAGTAACAAGAATACAACTAAAGTTCGGCGAAACCAAGTAAGGGAAAAGCAAGTAACAACCCAATAAAAATGATCGCTTTCACACAAGGTTTATACAAGTACTTCCCCAAGGCACCACACCTCATAATCACAAATCACGGGTCCCAAAAAATGAACCCTAGTTACTTGGCATCTTGTGCCCGCATTACAAATTGCAACCGCACGGACAACTCACGTCCAAATATCATTAACACCTCATATGTGCATGGACAACTCACGTACTAAGAGAGTGATAATATCTCATATCCGCATGGACAACTCACGTGCTAGCAGTAACAATATCTCATAATCGCACGGGCAACTCATGTGCCGATAGTACAACTCATGCACAGAGGGCAGGTATACACGAATACATGTAAATGATCAATAAACATCAAGGTTCATCTTCTTGGATTGGTGTGAGTGACTAACTACGGTGTATGCTTGTGCAAGTATTCTATCACAACTCGAGTCAACAAGTAAGATCAGAGAAAACGAATGGAACATAATAAGCAACACAAAAAAATGTAAAATGCATGACTTACACAAAGTAGGCACACCACTACACATATATTATCAACAACAATGCCCCACAGGCCATCACAATTTATCCCCCACATAGCCCCCTTGTCTCACCACGTGCGCAACAATAAAGTAAATGCCCGCCTTGTCTCTCCACATGCGCATAATAATATTCCCTCCTTGTCTTGCCACATGCGCAAACCCACATATAGAGCCCGCCTTGTCAAGCCGCATGTGCAATATCAATAATAACAATAGCAATGACAAATCATGCGAGAACACCCCAACAATCCTTTCAACAATACCACGTGTTCCAAAAACATAACAACACAATAAAACAACTCGCACCGCATGTGCTCATATGCCACAATATTTCCTCGAAACAATTCTAATATCACAGCCACACATAACCTTCAGCTCAACAACACTGAGTACCACAACAACAACAATAACACGGGAATACGACATGTAAATCAACACAAGAATTACAGAACACAAAGAAATGGAAGAACGAGTTCACAATGAAAGATGTAATAAGTAATAACGGTTTCAATAAGAATGACTCAACAATGAGAAAGATAATATGTGACGACACTATCAAATAAGAGTAACTCAACAATAGGAAAAACAACATGTAACAATGATTCCAAGTAAGGGTTGTTGACGGCCATTTTGACCCTCCCCTTTTAAATTAATTTATTTTACTTAATAATTTACAGTAAATGTTTTTAAAGTGTTTGCTTATAACAAATACCTATTCTTGCAAATTAATTCAAGTGATAGTTTTGAAATTAAACGCATAGTGTTAACAATATATAATTACAAATATATTTACTATTTTAAAGATTATTAGTATAATTTTTATATATACATTACGTAGGTTATATAATTAATTTAGTAAATTACTCTTTAAATTTCTAGCTAATAAGATTATTATGTGAAAATTCAAAGTTAGTGTTACCATGCAGAAAACAAAGTATTTTTTTAAATAATTAATTTAAAATAATTAGTATTACATAATAATTATAATTTTTACCACATTTATTGAAAATTATAAAGTTTATCTAAATTAAATTTAAAAGGAATTAAGAGACCAAAATTCCACAATTGTAATTCTCAAATCAAAGGTAAAAATAGCCATTTTCAAATTATTCTTGGCTCAATTGATAAGCCCAGTCCGAAAATACACCCAACTAAAACAACCATCTCTTTCCACCATGGCAATCCAAGTTATTCTATTTGCACCAATCAACAATTGACACGTCACCCGTCTCCCTCCCTCACAAAACAAACACAATAAATCTGGGCCGTTCGTTTCTTAGATCAACGGCCCACGACTTTTAACCTTATTTCCTCTTTAATTTTTAACACCAGGAGATTTAATCTCGATCATTGGATCACAAGGATCCAATGGCCATGAAATTTTCCCACAAAAAAACGTTTTAACATCAAAATGCCAGGACCGTTGATCTAAAAGATCAACGGTCCAGATCAACCCCTTTATTATTAACCCTAGAGACCAACCCCCAATTACCCAAACCCTAAATCATTTCGTCTCTGACCTCGCCGCCTATCATTCCCCTTCCTCTCTCTTTTCTCTCAACCTCATAAACCAAATCAATCCAAAAACCTTGCTCTAATTCGTGCAAGGTCACAAATCGACCGGAATTCATCTGCTTTGCCTTTTGAATTTGCGAATCTCGCCGGTTTCTTCCCCATTTCATCGATCAAATTCAAACGCCTAAAATCTGGAACCCTATATTAAACGTGTAAATTCAAATCCTCTTATGCTCCGTCAAATCGGAGCATGCATGGAACTTTCGACAGAGACTCATCATGAAATTCTATACCCAGAAATCAAACAGAGTGACCTCTGGGTTTTAGGGTTTGTCCATTGGTTCAAAGCCTTCAACAATTGATTCCCTCTCTCATGTAAACTCAACACAAAATTCCCCTCTGTTACTTTCTGATTTTCACTCGATTTGCTATCATCATTTACCATGTGTCACTCTCTACTACTGGTTTGAATTTGAGAAACCATAGAGTGTTAAATGACACTATAAAAGTGGCCTTTAATGTTCTCACCAAAGACACGAACGTCGACCTAACAGTGATATCATCTAAGAGCAATTGTGAGTTCAAAAACCCTAGGGTTCCTTACTGTTCTTTTCTTTTCATTTTTTGAGTATTGTCGCTGATTCAAACTTGATGTTCTTGGGGTCTTAAGCAACTGAGAGAGCCTTTGTTTGGTCTGCTGCACTCAAAAAGATCGGCACATCCCTCATCTCTCTCTTTTGTTCATCTCTTTTGAATGCTATAAACGTGTTATGTATATTCTGATGGTTATAATTGTTTGATGGTATTTGTGATTAGTATGGGAATGCTTATATTCTGATAGTCTATTGTCTGCTTGTGATTATTTGTCCTACCTTTCAAGTCTTTAATTGATGATCAATCAAGTAATTAAGTGATTCCTAATGATTATCATTTCTGAGTTCTAATAGCCTACATGTTTAAGTTGTAATATGTCTTGAATGATTGTGCATACTTGCCTAAACTCCACAGTCTTTCACTGATGATTCTGCAGCAACCTTTACCTTTATATGTTACTTCTCTGTATTATGATAGCCCTATGTTTAATATTATTGTTTGATAATCGTAATTGAGATGAATCTGAAGGTTCCTAAGTTCACACCATCTAACTTAAGCATGAATCTAAGTGTTTATATGTTTATCTTCACTATACTTGTATCTTTTAAACTCTGAAAGCAACTTCTGTGTTGTCTCTATGGTATTTTTATGATCTTATCTAGTTGTTGTTGCATCTGTTGACCTAGTCTTGTTCGAATTAAACTTTCTTGTCTTCATGAATCCTAGTAGTTCTATTGTACACATTTTGTTAAAATTAAGTTATGCTTCCTTCATAAAATAAGTCATGATCCTCTTTTGTTATGAGTGACTGATAGTTGTTGTTAAGCTTAACTTGGTTGTCTCTTGGTTAGTTAACATCTTCAGTTGTATATTCAATTCAAAGCTTACTTGGTATAGTACATTCATGTCTCTAATCCTTTTAAGTTATTATTGGTTTTTGAAAAGCTGACATGCATTTTATCTTTAAGACTATCTTTCCTAAAAATAGGACTTAGTTACTCTGTTATAATCAAGTGATAATTTGTGAAAACAGAAGCATGACCACTTTACACTTAGATGCTAAACTAGACTTATGTTTGGGTTAAGCTTTCTTTGATAGAATGCTATCCTTTATCTGTAACTTTTCTCCTCATTGTCATGCTTAACCTGATTCTATATATGTGTAAAGCTCCCCTGTCTATATGAAGTTATTACTTCACTTGAAGTGTTCATGAAGCTAATTGAATACTGTATGTTCCTACTTGATTCCTGATTTCATGCTTCCCTAGTTCTTTCCTTACTGTTAATCTGAAATCAAACCTGATCCATAAGCCTTATGAGATCCTTTGTTGATACTGTCAGAATTTATTTAAGGCTAACACTGTGGCTTTGTTAAGTCTTCAGGGATTCCACGTTTGAATCCGTGAACTTACAGTCCTGTTGAGAGTTTGATCTTGTTCCTGATATCCTTGATAACCTCTGTAAAAGATGGTTAGCCATGAATGTTTTGTCTGAATCTTCATTGATGACTTTTAAAGTGTTAAAGTAGTATTATCAACCTATGTATGTGCTAGATGAAAACCAATCAGTTAACAGTTGGTTTGCTAGAAAAAGGAACATCCGTGTCTATTGTATTGTTGCATATATGACCCTGTATAGCTTGGCTTTCCCTCGAGTGTGCTCTTATCTAATATTTACCTTTACAACATGCTTGCAATATCAAATTTAAAGTGTGTCCTCTTATGTGTGTGTATTTCTGCTCCTCACATGTGTGTGTTTGAAAGTCAGACCTTCAAATTCACTTGATATGTATTTCGTTTGGTATCAAATGTAAAGTGTGTCCTCTTATGTTATTCTATTAGGAGGGAAAGTATATTTTGTGGCAAGTAATTCTATTGCATTTTTCTTACATTGAAAGAGCCTCATCGGCATTTATACCCATAAGGAAAACATTTTGTTAGTGTTTAAGGGTATTTGGGAGTGGAATTTAGCTCTAGGTTGGGCTTCCCTCCATGGTACAAGCATTGCTATGGGCCTTGAGTCCTTTGGAAACTTTGAAGTGTCGGGGGATTCAAAGGGGAAATTGACCTTGAGTAGAACTTCCTCCTTAGATCTTAATTCATTGACACATTTGGTTCCTTAGGGTTTAGTGTTTAATGACAACGAAAGGTTTTCAATGTAAATTATTTGTCGTGTATAACTACCACATTAATATAATTTTCCACAACATTTGAATACTGATAAATTTCTTGTTCCAGTTGTTTGTCTATATACATATCATACACTTTCGAATATGCTGAGAATGTGGAATATACATCTAATGATCTTCTTATTTTTTGGGCATGTATATATTTGGGCCTGCTGAGTTCCTAAGGAACTCAGGCCCAAACCAGCTTTGTAGTATTTTCTGGAGGATCCAGTTAGCTATAGCCGCATATTTCAATTGCTGGACCTACCTTCTTGAGGCCCAACCATCAGAGTTCAGTCTTCTCTCCCTTATTTCTTTCGTTACTATTCATTGCTTCCATAACCTAGTTTACTACTTCATTACTTTCGCCTACTGCCTTTGTTGTTTTATCGTATTTTATTTATCATGTATTTAACACTCATCTGTTAGAACATGTACTTTACCTTCATGCTTTAATATCACCTGAAACATAGGCAAACTTTAAATAATATAGGATTTAAAGAGAATTAGTTAGTAATTAACCTTCACTTCGCTAATTATAGTATATTCATCTTGTTCACTCACCTATCCTAAATATTTTTTTTAAGCTAAGAATTTAATCAAATAAGCAGCCTCTTTTATTCCAGAAAGGAAATCACAAAGAATCGCTGGTTTTTACTAATAAGGAATGAAATCAGATTTTTGCATAAAACAGTAAGGTATTGTCACCCCAAATGAATTTTCAAAGATCGCTCCTCTTCATATTTTTAAACTAAGGTATATTTAGAATCTTTTTCTTACAAACATCTTTTAGAATCATATAAACATCTATTCCCTAAGTTACAGGCGTTGTAAAATATGGACTACTTTTAGAACTCTTTTAACCTTCCATAATTCTTCTATAATCTAACATCCCCCTTAAGTCTCACATCCCTCATATATACCCTCCCTTATATATATATATATATATATATATATATATATATATATATATATATATATATATATATATATAGTAAGCCATGCCCTAATAGTAATTAAGCATAGTATAAATAACTAGTTCCTAAAAAAATTAGTTTAAAGTCCTATGGAGGTACCTCAGTTAGATTTTAAGGGGTGCATAACACCTTCCCCTTAGAAGAACAAGAACCCTTACCCATAATCTCACTGGTTTGCAGACCTATAAGGAATATGACTTAGTAATTAAATAGGTACCCTAGTATACCTTTAAATATTAGGTGGCGACTCTCTTTTATCAACAACGGAGAAACCACAAGTTGAATCCTGTCTTGACTAGTGCAAAATATGGTGCAACAAGGGTACCTCAATATTAAGGGAGATAACATGTAACAATGACTTCAAATAAGAATAACTCAACAATAAGAGAGATAACATGTAACAAAGATTCCAAGAAAGGATAACTCAACAATAGGAGAGATAACATGTAGCAATGACTTCAAATAAGGATACGTCAACGATGGAAGAGATAACAATAACTACAATTAAGGATAATCAACTACGGAAGAGATAATAATAACTTCAATTAAGGATAATCAACTATGGAGGAGATAACATGGCAATAAGGTAGACATGAACCAATCAACTTCGAATAGGACACGTAAGGGTAAATTTAGGAATGGAGGATTTAACATGATAAGAAAACTTCATTTTAATGTACATAAGAACCTAAGAGTCTAAGCCAGTCAAATTTCTACATATAAGCCGTGTACACACTCGTCACCTCGTGTACACGTCTTTCACGTAGCTCAAATAATACAAACAAACCAATCCCTACGAGGTAGATCCCCACACAATGTTAGGCAAGATACTTACCTCAAAAGCCCTCAATCAATACTCTAAATGACTTTTTTTTTACAATTCACCTCCACTCGGCTCAAATTTAACCAAAATTGACTTAATAACATCAAATAATGCAAGAGAAATCAATTCCAATAAATAAAGCAATGATTTGAATACACAATTTCACAAAAGTCAACAAAAGTCAACCCTGGGCTTGCCCACTCAAAACCCGGGTATAAGGGTAGATTCAAACTATCCATAACCTCACGAGTCCATGCATGTATTTTGTTTCAAAATTCGAGTCCAAATCAACTCTCAAAACTCAAATTCTCATTTTTCAAAATATAAACAAAGTTTTCCAAAATTTCACTTTGATTCTCAAGATTTTGATGTTAAAACTCACATATAATCATGTAAAATAGTTGGAAATTGAACAAAATCACTTACCAATGATTGTCTATGAAAATCCCTCTTCAAAATCGCCTCCTACCGAGTCTAGGTTTCAGAGATGTGAAAAGGAGACTATTAATCTCGTCCCTCGGCTTTTTGTCTAGTCGCAGGTATCGCAAATGCGAATAATGGTTCGCAAATGCGAAAACCTCATAGTCCTGCTGTCATCGCAAATGAGACATTTTGTTCATAAATGCGAACTGTGGACATATCGCAAAAGCGATCAAATTGATCGCAAATGCGACTCAGCCTATCCCAAGCCCCCATCACAAACGAGAACTTTTAGTTCGCAAATGCAAACCTAACAGAGTCCAGCCTTTATCGCAAATTTGATCCCTTCCTTGCATTTGAGACAGTCGCAAATGCGATCCATATCTTGCAAATGCGAGACCTGAAGCATCTGTGCAAAAGCATCAGAACTTAAACTCTATCAAACACTCCGCAATGCATCCGAAAATCACCCGAGCCCTCGGGGCTCCAACCCAAATATCAACACAAGTCTAAAAATATAATACAAACTCAATTGCGCGATCAAATCATCTAAATAGCATTTGAAAACATGAATCAGACCTCCAAAACACATGAAATCAACATGAAACTCAAGAATTTCTAAAAAAACACAATTGCGCGTCCGATTCCTATCAAATCAACTTGTAATGATGCTAAACTTTGCGGACAAGGTCTAAATGATCAAACATACCTATTTCAAGTCCCAAAAAAGAAATCCAAACCTGATAACTATAAAGTCAACCTACGGTTAAACTTATCAAAACTCTAAGCCTCTAAAATGCCAACTTTCGGCAAAACAACACAAATCAACCTACGTACCCCCGAATTCGATTACGGGGATACGCCCAAGTCCAAAATTGTACGAGCCTATCGTAACCATCAAAATACCGCTACGGGGTCGTTTTCACAAAAGTCAAACCTTGATAAATAGTTTCAACTTAAGCTCCTAAAGTGAGAATCACTTATCTAAATTCATCCCGAAACATCCGAGAATCAAATATGACCATGCACACAAGTCATAATACACAATATAATATCGCTAAAGACCTCCAACCACTGAACGAAAACCTTAAAGCTCAAAACGTCCGATCAGGTCGTTACAAATACCCAATTCAAATAAATAATAACAACATACCCAGTGTTATCCCACTGCGTGGGGTCTGGAGAGGGTAGTGTGTACGCAGACCTTACCCCTACCTTGTGAGGATAGAGAGGCTATTTCCAATAGACCATCGACTCAGGAAAGCATAAGCACCACATTAATGAAAATATAGACAAGAAGGGATAGTACCAAAAAGCCATACAAAAGCAGGATAAAAAAACAAGATAGTAAGGTGATCAACAATGAAAGAAAACAACAGAAACCTATTACCAACAGAAAGAGAGACTGCGTGCCAATACAACTGTTATGAACACTCTAGACTATTTGCTCTACTACCCACATCATCGACCTCCATACCTTCCTATCAATGGTCATGTCCTCGATCAGCTGAAGTTGCGTCATGTCTTGTCTAATCACCTCTCTCCACCTCTTCTTTGTCCTACCTCTACCTCTCCGTAGGCCCTCCAATGTCAATCTCTCACACCTCCTCACCAGGGTGTCTGTGCTCCTCCTCTTCACATGACCAAACCACCTAGGCCGCACATCCCGCATCTTGTCCTCAATAGGGGCCACACCCACCTTGTTTCTAATAACCTCATTTCTGATCCTATCTAACCTGGTGTGCCCGCACATCCATCTCAACATCCTCATCTCTGCTACCTTCATCTTTTGGACATGAGCGATCTTGACTGGCCAACACTCAGCCCCGTACAATATCGTTGGTCAAAATTCAATTTTTAAATTCAAAGATTTGAAACTTTTTAATGGCTTTCAATGAAGTTTTGCTATATAATTACGTTATGACTCTAAAATTTTTAAAAAGGGAACTTTTGTTAACAAGCAAACAAACTGTCAGTGTCCTTCAGATGGTTTTCGTTTGAACTATCATTAATTGCCTAATTGGATGGCCATGCTCATAGAAGAAAATATTAATGTTGAGGGGCGGTGAATATGAGTGTAGACTTTGTACATAGCAAGCTTCTAGGCTGATATTACTGGGCCACATAGCTTAAGCTTCTAGGTTGGATGAGGAAGAAGATGGAGAGAGAATATGGAAGATTAGATTCTAATATATTATTTTATATATAATTGATATATCAATTTATATATCAACTTGTAATTAAGTTAAAAATTAAATTTGAGGGTAAGTAAGTTTAAAAAGTAGTATAGATTTATAAATATTTTTTTTGGTTTCCCACGGTGTTCGATATATGTTTTGGACCGACTAATCATCAAATGGAAAAGCGTCTCCTATTATAATTCCTTCTTATTCTTAGGGCTCATACATGGTACCTCGAATTAAGGGTGAACAGATCATATCCATCCCACAAAAAATGGACCTTGGTGGCTCTTTCGAGTTACTATGTCCTTTATCACAGGAAGAATGTCTTTTGAGTTAAAAATGCTATTCAGTATGTCTCATGTTATGTGTCTTAATTTGATTAGACACAAAATTTTAAGAATATAAAGAATACTTTTAAATCTTGTGGGGTTTTAACTAAATATATGTTTGGCATACCAATGGTACCTTATAAATATATGTTTTCAAACATGCCATATTATTTTTATAAAAAAGAGTTTATTAAGGTGTAGAAGGCTAAATTTTATTCGATTTTAATCCATAAAATTATTTAAGCTAACTTTTTAAATTCAAGATATATTAGTCCAATAAATATCGTGGGCAAATATAATTGAATTAATAAGTTTAATATATATTAATTAACTAAATAAGTCCAAATATGTAACGACCCTGCCGGTCGTTTTGAGTATTGTAGACCTGATCCCTTATTTATTGCCTCCTCTATGTTATATTGTGGTTAAGTGACTTGCCAAGGTATTTGGTTTTTGTTTCGGGTGAGTTTCGGAGTGAAATGGGACACATAGTCTCTAAGTTGGAGGCTTAAGTTGAAAGAGTTGACTGTAGTTTGAATTTTGTGTAGACAACTTTGGAATGGAGTTTTGACGGTTTCAATAGTTCCGTATGGTGATTTTGGACTTATAAAAGTGTCCAGATGTTGATTTGGAGGTTGTAGGTCGTTCCGACTTGAATTGGGGAACATTAGAAAGTTGAAGGTTTTAAAGGTTGGAAAGTTTAACCGGGAGTTGACTTTATTGATATCAGGGTCGGATCCCTATTTTAGAAGTTAGAATAGGTCCGCCTTTACGACTTGTGTGCAAAATTTGAAGTCAATTGGAGTTATTTTGGTATGAATCGGCATTAGTTTGGAATTCGGAAGTTCATAGTTTCAATAGGCTTGAATTGGGTTGCGATTCATAGAATCGATGTTTTTGATGTGATTTTTGGCCTCGAGCAGGTTCGTTATGTGTTTTGGGACTTGTTGGTATATTCAAACGGGGTCCCGTGGGCCCTGGGTGTGATTCAGATTGAATCCAGAACCAAATTGGACATAGTCAGTGTTGCTGAAGCTCCAGCCCTTCTGGTGTTATCGCACCTGCGGAGGGATTTGTCGCAGGTGCGGACTCACTGGTGCGAGTGATGGAGCGCAGAAGCGGAAAGGGCTGCCCAAGCCTAGGTTTGCAGGTGCGAGGTTGCATATGCGGACTGGGCTATCTAGGTTAATTGTCGCAGAAGCGAGCGTTGCCCGTAGGAGCGAGTGTGCAGAAGCGCTCCTATGTCCGCAGAAGTGGAATCGTAGATGTGCATTTAGTCGCATAAGTGGAGGATGCTGGGCTTAGTGAGAAACGCACATGCGATGGAAATTCCGCAGGTGTGGAGCATATGCGGCTGTGGGTTCGCAGATGCGAATTCACTGGGAAGAAATAGAGGCCTTTGAGGGTTTAATTTCATTGTTCATTTTTGGACCTAGAGAGCTCGGTTTGTGGCAATTTTTCGTGGGGTTTTTCAAGAAATTCACCGGGGTAAGTGATTTTAACTCGGTTTTGGCTATATTACACGAATTCGTTGTTATTTTCATCCTTTAAGTAGTGATGTGAGTTGAAAATTTGGGGAAAATTATGAATACTTCTTAGGCTAAATTTTGGGGATTTGAAAGGCGATTTGAAGTCGGATTGAGTAATTCATGTATGGTTGGAATCGTTATTGAATGGGTGTTCGAGTTTTATAATTTTGGCCGGATTTCGAGATGCGAACCCGAGGTTGACTTTTTGAGTTGACTTTTTATTTCTCTTTAAAGATCATAAATTTATTATTCGGAATAGTTTCCTATAGTTCATATTTATGGTATGAAGTTGTTTTGGCTAGATTCGAGCCGTTCAGAGTTGGATAATCGAGGGAAGGTCTTACTAGCGGATTGAGTAGCGTGTTTTGAGGTAAGAGTCTTGCCTAACTTTATGTGGGGGAAATTACCCCTTAGGATTGGTGTTGAGTTGTGTAAGTTGTGATATGTGAGAGCCGTGTACGCAAGGTGATGAGTATGTACATGGGCTAAATGTGGTAATTTACCGGTTCTAGCTATATAGATTCTCGTCATGCCTTTAATTGAGTTACCATAATATGTTATATTCATCATCTTTAGTCTGTCTTCACATGGTTTACTTGTCTTACCTCTTACTTGTTAATTGCCTTTATATGCCTAGTTGAAATTATTATTTCCTCTATTCCTTATTCTATATTTAACCATTGAGTTCCTTACTTGAAGTTGTTGATTCTTGGAATATCTTATCATTGAAATTGGTATTGAGCTATAAAGTTCGTGATTCACGTTGAGGCAAAGTTGTTAAGTTGTGAAATACTATTCTTGTTGAGTTATTCATTTCTGGTTATTATTATTAAGACTCTTTGTGTATATTGTGGTTGAGCCATGGGCTATTTATTGTGGAAACACCATTATTGTTGATTTCTTTGGCAAGTTGTGATACTGGGCACTTGAGATGCAATTTGTGATACGTTGGGATATTGATACACATGCGGTGGTATAAATCTTGGGGTTGAAACGCATGCAGTGAGATAAGGTGGGCTTGATAGGCGTGTTGCTAGTAGGGGAACTACTTGAAGTCACGCGGTGTGATAAGGTGGGCTAAAACGCGGGAAGATATTTCGAAAAAAGTGATTTTCAAAACTAAATGCAAGGCTCTCGCGGTGATATAAGGAAAGATTGTGAATTATTTTGTGATATGAGACTACGAGGCAGTATCTCGGTAGTGATTCTTGTTGAAACTTTTCTATTACTTCACTTGTGTTTTTGTTGCTTGTATCCTTGGCATATCATTCCTTGTTTTCTTCCATGATGCATCATTTGCCTTAGTTCGTTGTAGCTAATCTTGGTATATTTCTTTATTGTTTCATTTCCATTATTATCATTATTACATTGTTATATACCTGTTCAGTTTCTTATTTATTCCAGTAGGGCCTTGACCTGATCTCGTCACTATTCTACCGAGGTTAGGCTTGGCGCTTACCGATAACCGTTGTGGTGTACTCATGCTACGCTTTTGCATATCTTTTTGTACAAATCAAGGTACCTCTTACTAGTCTAGGCACCAGTGAGACGAGCTCAACTTTAGAGACTTCAAAGTATACCTGTCGGCGTCCGAAGGCCTTGGAGTCCCCCTCTATGTAGTCCACTTTATTTTTTTTCTTTCCCTTTTTAGACATTGTTTTATAGGGATGACCACTACTTACTCGCAGAGCTTGTGATTTGTTATCACCAGATTTTGGGGAGTTGTTTATGTTGAGTTGCGAAGTGTTCTTTATAATAGTTGCTGAGTAATTGAGAGTTTTATCGTTATTTCAGTTATATTCTGTATGTATGTTAGGCTTACCTAGTCTTAGAGACTAGGTGCCGTCACGACATCCTACAGAGGGAAATTGGGGTCGTGACAAAATACATTGGGCTAGCCTATTTAATTAGGCTGCAAATGGTGAGTCCACTTTGTTAAGCCCAAAATGTCATCTTCCTAGAGTCCTAGTTTAGTGTCATGTGTCAAATGACGTGACGTTCCAACTCAAATGGAAGAGCCAATAGGATCATGTCATGTGTCAAAATGACAAGGAATGCCAAGTCAAATAAAAAAGGCCAATAAAATTGCACCACGTGTACATGTGACATGTTCAAGCCAATCAAATATAGCCCTATCAATACTTTAATCTGATTGATAATTGGTGAGTCTAGTCAACCAATCAAATTCAAGAAAAAGAGTTTGTCCTCATCACAACTTTTTCCTCCCACAACTATAAATAAGACACTTCATAACTCACGAAGAGGACCAGAATTCAAACAATAAGAAAGAGAGAGCTAGTGGATCAAATACTACAACTTTTTCTGTAAGCTTCAAGCATTCAAGCATTCTAAGGATTCAAATATCAAGACGCATTCTAAGGACTCGAAGCTCAAGAAGCGTTCTGAGGATTCGAAGATCAATGCACATTATAAGGATTCAAAGATCAAGCTTCAGGCCCTTGGATCAAATATATACAATTCACGATCAAGCTCAAAGACTCTTGATTTCATTTTATTTGCTGCTGGAAAGAAGAATCAGAGGATTCATAGAGATTGCAATGCTCAGATTACTCGAAAAAAAAATACTAAAATTGTTGCAATATTTTAGTCTTGATTATTTTCTTGCATAAATTTATTGTCTATAAATTTTGGTACATCCAGTGGGACAATCTCTACTTCTCATCATATTTTTTTTGATCATCAAAGTTAAAGAGCATCGAAATAGCTTCCAAGAAGATCAACTCCAAATTAACATCATCTGAGGATGCTAATTCCAAGTTCTATGTCGATATGGAAAGCATCCTCGATGTTATCGTTGAAAGCTTTGGACCAGTTAAAAGGAGAAAATCAAGCTTTCTAGGAGATCATTCGAGGGAGTACTCTTGTGATGCCTAAGAGAGGATGGAGCAGTCCAAGATTTAAAAGAAGCACATTTTGGGTTTTGGGGTGTGTAGATCATATTATTCTGCGACAAAACTCCACTTTCATATAAAGACAATCCGATATTATTGGTCAACGATGGTAAAAGACTTCTTGTACTACACTCAAAGATGTAAGGCTTGCCAATTCCATACAAATTTTATACATCAGCCTCATGAAGTGCTATATCCAACTGTTGCATCTTGGCTATTTCATGCCTGGGAATTGGATGTTGTTGGACTGCTACCAAAATCTTATGTTGGACATTTGTACATCTTGGATACAACTAATTACTTCTCAAAATAGGTGGAAGTTGTTGCCCTCAAGGAAGTAAAGAAGGAGAATGTTGCGAACTTCATCCGAGTAAACATCATTTAGAGCTTTGGTATTCCTCGTCACCTAATAACAGATAATAACAAGTTATCCGATAAAAAATTGATAAATAGGATTTGTGATCTCTTTGGCTTCAAGCAACATAACTCTTCTATGTAATATGATGTCGCCAGTGGTTTAGTTGAGGCATTCAATAAGAATCTATGCGACTTGTTAAAGAGAGTCGTCTCCAAGTCCAAACATTCTTGTATTTATAAATTCCTATTAGTTTTGATATGCGACAATCACATACGGTCTGTATGTTGTACATACAGCCAGTATGGTTGTCGTATGTCAACTCTTGAGGCCTACAGTGGTGTGTGTGTGTGTGTGTCTATATATATATATATAACCGGTCGTTTTGCTTTATTGTAACGACCCGGCCAGTTGTTTTTAGAATTTACGCCCCGATCCCCTATTAACTGCTTTTCCCGTGTTTGTTTCTGCTATTGTGGGTTGCCGGGAGGAATTATTGTGAGTTTCGGAGAGTTTTGGGACACTTAGTCCCTAAATGACAGCTTAAGTTTTGGAAATTTGACCATAGTCAGAACAGTGTGAAGACGGCCTCGGAAAGGAATTTCGATGGTTCCGTTAGCTCCGTTGGGTGATTTCGGGCTTAGGAGCGTGTTCGGATTGTATTTTGGAGGTCCAAAGCTAATTTAGGCTTGAAATGCCGAAAGTTGAATTTTTGAAGTTTCCGATCCGATAGTGAGACTTTGATCCGAGAGTCGGAATGGAATTCCGGAAGATGGAGTAGCTTCGTAGGGTTTAATGTGACGTGTGTGCAAAATTTCAGGTCATTCGGACGAGGTTTGATAGACTTTTTGATCGAAAGCGTAAATTTGGAGTTTTTGAAGTTCTTAGGCTTGAATCTGATGTTAAATTGGTGTTTCGATGTTGTTTTAGGTGTTTTAAGGATTGGTATAAGTTTGGGTAGTGGTATTAGACTTGTTTGTGTTTTTGGTTGAGGACCCGGGGGCCTCGGGATGGTTTCGGAAGGTTGACGGAAGAATTGAGAGTTGTTTGAGCAGCTTCAGCTGCTGGGTTTCTGTCATTACCGCACCTGCGGTGGGGTCCCACAAGTGTGTAGCCGCAGAAGCGGCATTGCCATCGCAAGCGGAAAAAGGAGAAGCCAGCAGGGACCGCAGAAGCGGGAGCTTCACCGCAGAAGCGGCCCCGCATCTACGTAAGGTTAACCGCAGGTGCGAAAGCTGGGCTTTAAGTGAACGTCGCATATGCGACCATATCCTCGTAGAAGTGAGACCGCAGATGCGGTCCCAGGGCCGCAGATGCGGTTTAGCTGGGAAGAAACATATAAGTTCTTACCTTCGCAAATTTTAGCCATTTTTCACCTTTTTTCAAACGGGAAGAAGCCTTGGGAGCATTTTCAAGGGAGATTTTCGGAGGAATTCATTGTGGTAAGGTCTTTGGTCCCTAAACTCGTTATTGGGGTGATTTTTATCATTATAAACATGAAATTTGAGGGAAGATCAGTGGTAAATTGAGGGTTAGGACTTGATTAATTAGAGACCTTTGAGTGATGTTTTGAGGGTCCATTTGAGGTCCAATTTTGGTACTTTTGGTATGCATGAACTCGTGAGAGTGCGAGGTTTCTGAAAATATGAATTTGCCCAATTCCGAGATGTGGGCCCGAGGGGCGTTTTGGTCATTTTACCTAATTTTGCGTATTAGCTTAGAATTTATTTGTAGAATCAGTTACTTGAAGTGTTATACATTATGCAATTGAATTGAATAGATTTGGGCCATTTGGAGTCGAATACTCGTGGCAATAACGTGGTTTCGAGTTGATTTGGAGCCGGTTTGAGGTAAGTGGCTTGCCTAACCTTGTGTGGGGGACCTTCCCCTTAGGATTTGGTATATCTTTTAATTGAAATGCCTTGTACGTGAGGTGACGAGTGCGTACTTGTGCTAATTGTTGAAAAATCCGGTTTTTCTAAGTAACTGAGACTGTGTTTTCTTTTCCTGTTATTACTACTTGCAATTTAAGCCTGTTGTTAGCTTAGAGAAGCACGTCTAATTGACTTACTTGTTTTATTTTCCTAAACTGCCTTAATTGTGTTATGTGAAGCATGTTAGATTAGAATTTCCTATTTTACCTTGGTATTAAGTTGAGTTTAATTGAAAATTCCTTGTGTTATCGCTGTGTGCTTTACTTTAGGACTACGGGACGGCATCCCGGGAGATACCCCTGTACGTAATGTCGATTTGAACTGAAGTGGGGATACCAAGAGATCCTCGGGATACCAAGGGATCCCTAGCATAAATTGAGGATACCAAGAGATCCTCGGGATACTAAGAGATCCCTAGCATAAATTGAGGATACCAAGAGATCCTCGGAGTACCAAGAGATCCCTAGTGTATATTGAGGATACTAAGAGATCCTAGGGATACTGAGAGATCCCCGGTTATTATCTCTGTTAAGAGTGGTATTTCTTATGATTGTTTTGTCTCTGTTTCAGTTGTCATTATCCTTATTACCCTGTATTAATTTTGATCGTTAGTTTTAAATTAAACTGTTTTATCTTATTCTGTTATACGTTATTTTTCATTTAACCTCAGTTCGGCCCTGACCTTCCTCGTCACTACCCGACCGAGGTTAGGCTTGGCACTTACTGAGTACCGCTGTGGTGTACTCGTGCCTTTCCTGCGCATGTTTTTCATGTGCAGATCCAGGTTCTTCGACTCAGTCCTACCATCCTTGAGGCGGAGTGATCCATCAGAGACTTCGAGGTATGTCTACCGCGTCCGCAGACCGAGGAGTCCCTTTCCATTTTGGCTCATAGTATTAGGCCTTCTGTATTTACTTTTATTTAGACACTCTGGAGTTAGAACACTGTAGTTATTCCATAGCTTGTGATTTCATAAGATTCCGGGTTTTGGGAAAATGTAGTTCTTTGTAAGAGTTTGATTTGTATTATTTCCGCAGTTTGGATAGTTTATTTCTGTTATTTTCTTTTTCCACAAATTGTCAGGCTTACCTAGTCGTAGAAACTAGGTGCCGTCACGATAGTTCATGGAGGGCGAACTTGGGTCGTGACAAGTTGATATCAGAGCTCTAGGTTCATAGGAGTCATGAATCACAAGCCGGATTATTAGAGTCTCGTGGATCCGTACGGAGACGTCTGTACTTATCTTTGAGAGGTTATGTAACTGTTAAGAAAGTTTCACTTCGTTTGATTCCCTTGTCGTGCGAGATTTTGATTTCACAATTCTAAACTTCTGTCTTCTATTCTCTCACAGATGGTGAGGACACGTGCTACTCGAGATGATCAGGCACCTGCGCCCCCTACTGGAGCCGTCAGAGGCCGGGGCCGGGGTAGAGGCCGAGGACGCGCTCGTGGTGCAGCCAGAGCACCCGCGCGAGCTGCCATCGAGGTGCGACCAGCAGTTCCAGCCGGAGTCCAGACACCTGCTACGTTTGCTACTACTACTCCAGCACTCCAGGAGACTCTGGCGCAGTTTATGACTATGTACACCACTCTAGCTCAGGCAAGGTTGCTTCACCTTGCTGAAGCTACATCCCAGGCTGGGGGAGGAGCACAGATTCCCGCCGCCCGCACTCCTGAGCAGCGAGTGCCTGTTGATCATGTTCCAGAGATTATCCCTGTACAGCCGGTAGCCCCAGCTCAGCCCGAGGAGAGGGCACTAGCTTGAGAGGAGGAGCAGAAGAGGCTTGAGAGGTTCGAGAAATATCAGCCTCCTGCATTCAGCGGACTAGCCTCCGAGGATGCTCTTGGATTTCAAGAGGAGTGCTACCGTATTCTCCATACCATGGATATATCAGGATCAAGCGGGGTTTCCTTCACTACCTTCTAGCTTCGAGGAGCCGCCTATCAGTGGCGGCGTGCTTATGAGTTAGACAGTCCGGAGTTTCCCTGACTTGGGCTTAGTTTTCAGATATGTTCACGAGAGAGTATGTTCCTCAGAGCCTCAGGGACACTTGGCGTGCAGAGTTTGAGCACTTACGCCAGGGTACTATGACTGTCTCGGTGTATGCTGTTCGTTACACCGACTTAGCTAGACATGCACCAGCCTTGGTTTCTACGGTTCACGAGAAGGTTCGCTGGTTTATTGAGGGGCTTATTCCCAGCATCCGGTCCAGCATGGCTCGTGAGCTGGAGATGGATATTTCTTATCAGCAGGTGGTGAGCATTTCTAGGAGGATTGAGGGTATGCATGCTAGGGATAGAGAGGAGAGGGAGGCCAAGAGGTCTCGAGTGTCGGGCCATTATTTTGGTGCCCGTGCCCCAGTTGCAGGTCGTCATGGTAGGGGTTATATGATTCGCCCAGTTCATTCAGCTCTTCCAACAGCCAGTGGTATTCCAGCTCCACCTGGGCCTCAGGAGCCTTATTATGCACCTCCAGTATTTAGTGCGCCTCCTGCGTGGGGTGCTTCTAGTGGTCAGTCCAGCAGACCTGGCCCGAGCCAGTCATAGCTACCACGTCCTCCTAGAGCTTGTTTTGAGTATGGTGACACACGCCATGTGGTGAGGGATTGCTCTAAACATGGGAGGGCTGCACCTCCATAGATTTCTCAGCCACAGCGTGCCGCGCAGAGTTCTCAGGCTATGATCACTGCACCAGTTGCTACCCCACTTGCTCAGCCAGCTAGAGGTGGAGCTCAGGGAGGTAGAGGTCGCCCTCGAGGAGGAGGCCAGGCCAGATACTATGCTCTTCCTGCCCGTACTGAGGCTGTCGCCTCCGATTCTTACTATTTTGGTCTGTCACAGAGATGCATCAGTTCTATTCGATCTAGGCTCCATTTATTCTTATGTGTCTTCTTATTTTGGTCCGCATTTGGGTGTATCTCGGGATTCTTTGAGTTCCCCTGTTTATGTTTCTACTCCCGTGGGAGATTCTCTTGTTGTGGATCGCGTTTATCGGTCGTGTTTGATTGCTCTTAGTGGTTTTGAGACCAGAGCCGATTTGTTATTGCTCAGAATGGTAGACTTCGATGTTATTCTAGGCATGGAGTGGTTGTCGCCCCATTATGCTATTCTTGATTGTCACGCCAAAACCGTGACGCTGGCGATGCCAGGTGTACCGCGTGTTGAGTGGAGGGGTACCTTAGATCATGCTTCCAGTAGAGTTATTTCATTCCTTAAGGCTCAGCGTATGGTTGAGAAGGGGTGTGACGCGTACCTAGCCTATGTGAGAGATGTCAGTATTGATAACCCTACAGTTGCTTCAGGTCTCCAGTAGTACGGGATCACTTAATGTGTTTCCAGCTGACCTTCCGAAGCATGCACCGGAATAGAGATATTGATTTTGGCATTGATCTGTTGCGGGCAACTCAGTCCCATTTCTATTCCTCCGTACGCGTATGGCTCCTCCTGAGTTGAAGGAGTTGAAGGAGCAGTTACATGATTGCTCGATAAGGGTTTCATTCGGCCGAGTGTATCACTTTGGGGTGCTCCTGTCTTATTTGTGAAGAAGATGGATGGTTCCATGCGTATGTGTTTGATTATCGCAGTTGAACAAGGTGACAGTGAAGAACGCTATCCTTTGCCTCGTATTGATGACCTGTTTGACCAGGTACAGGGTGCTTATGTGTTTTCTAAGATTGACTTTGCGTTCAAGGATATCATATTTGAAGATTCAGGAGCCAGATATCCGCGAAGACTTGCCTTCAGGACTCGGTATGGTCACTACGAGTTTTCTTGTTATGTCATTTGGGCTGATTAATGCCCAGCAGCCTTTCATGCATCTGATGCACAGTGTATTCCGGCCATATCTTTGACTCATTCGTGATTGTCTTTATTGATGACATTCTGGTATATTCCAGAGTCGGGAAGATCATGACAGCACATGAGGACAGTGCTCTAGAACTTTAAGAGAAAAGAACCTATATGCTAAGTTCTTCGAAATGTGAGTTTTGGCTGGATTCCGTTGCATTCTTGGGTCACATGGTTCCGAGTGAGGGTATTCAGGTAGATCGAAATAAAGGTAGAGGCAGTGCAGAGTTGGTCCAGACCATCCTCAACTACAGAGATCCGCAGTTTTATTGGCTTGGCGAGTTATTTATTGTCGATTTGTTTTAGGGGTTTTTTCATCTATTGCAACACCTATGACCAGGCTGACCAGAAGGGTGCTCCGTTCCAAGTGGACGGAAGAGTGTGAGGAGAGCTTTCAGAAGCTCAAGACATATGTGACTACAGCCCAGTTTTGATATTGCCTACCGGTTCGGGGTCTTAAACTGTCTATTGTGATGCCTCGAGGGTTGGCCTTGGAGCGGTATTGATGCAGCGACAGTAGGGTGATTGCCTACGCGTCCTGATAGTTGAAGGTTCATGAGAAAGAATTATCCTGTCCATGATCTCGAGCTAGCTGCCATTGTTCATGCTGAAGATCTGGCGTCATTATTTGTACCGGTGTGCCTTGCGATATTTATACTGATCACCGGAGTTTGCAGCATCTGTTCAAAGCCGAAGGACCTTAATTTGCGCCAGAGGAGGTGGTTAGAGCTGCTGAAGGACTTATGATATCACTATTTTGTATCATCCGGGCAAGGCAATGTGGTGGCCGATGCTTTGAGCCGCGTGCGAGAAGTTTGGGAGTTTGGCTTATCTACCAGCAGCAGAGAGGCCCATGGCGATGGATGTTCAGGCCTTAGCCAGCCAGTTTGTGAGGTTGACCTTTCGGAGCCCAGTCGGGTTTCTAGCTTGCGTGGTCTCTCGATCTTCCTTGTTTGATCGTATCCGGGAGCGTCAATTTGATGACCCTCATTTGCTTGTCCTCAAGGACAAGGTTTTTGCATGGCGATGCTAGAGATGTGACTATTGGTGATGACGGGGTTTTGAGGATGTAGGGTCGGATTTGTGTACCAATGTTGATGGCTTGGAGAGTTGATTCTAGAGGAGGCCCATAGTTCGCGGTATTTCATTCATCCGGGTGCCGCGAAGATGTATCAGGATTTGACACAGCACTATTGTTGGAGGCGGATGAGAAAGATATAGTTGGGTTTTGTAGCTCGGTGCCTTAATTGTCAGCAGGTGAAGTATGAGCACCAGAACGGGTGGTTGCTTCAGCAGATAGAGATTCGGAGTGGAAGTGGGAGCAGATCCACCATTGGACTTCGTATCTGCGCTCCCACGGACTTTGAGGAAGTTCGGATGACATTTGGTTTATTGTGGATCGGCTGACCAAATCCCGTGCATTTTATTCCGGTGTGTACTACTATTCTTCGGAGCGGTTGGCAGAGATTTATATCCGGGAGATTGTTGTCTGCATGGTATTCCAGTTTCCATCATTTCAGACAGAGGCACTCAGTTCACATCACGGTTCTGGAGAGCCATACAGCACGAGTTAGGTACTCGGGTGGAGTTGAGCACAACATTTCACCCTCAGACGGACGGACAGTCGAGCGCACTATTCAGATTCATGAGGATGTGCTTCGTGGTGGTGTGATTGAGTTCGGAGGGTCTTGGGATCAACTCTTGCCATTGGCAGAGTTTGCCTACAACAACAGCTACAGTCCAGCATTCAGATGGCACCGTATGAGGCCTTTAATATGGTAGATGGTGTAGATTCTCCGGTGGGTTGGTTTCGAGCCGGGTGAGGCTAGATTATTAGGCACAGACTTGGTTCAGGATGCCTTGGAGAGGGTCAAGGTTATTCAGGATAGACTCCGTACAGCCCAGTCCAGACAGAAGAGTTATGCGGACCGGAAGGTTCGTGATGTTTCCCCTACATGGTTGGGAGACGGGTTCTGCTTGGGTTTCGCCTATGAAGGGCGTTAATGAGAATTTGGAAAGAAAGGGAAAGCCGGTCCAAGGTTTAGTAGCCCTTTTGAAATATTGAGGCGTGTTGGGGAGGTCGCCTATGAGCTTGCCTTACCTCCCAGCCTGGCCGGAGTTCACCCGATATTTCATGTTTCGATGCTCCAGAGGTATCACGGTGACCGTCGCACGTGTTGGATTTCAGTTCAGTCCAGTTGGACAGGATCTATCTTGGTTGGAGAGCTAGTGGCATCATATTGACAGGCAGATTCGGAAGTTGAGGTCAAGAACACTGCATCTGTGAAGGTTCAGTGGCGGTGCCTGCCGTCGAGGAGGCGACCTGGGAGAACCGAGCAGATATGCGCAGCCCGTTACACTCATCTTTTCACTACTTCAGGTAATGTCTCTATGCTGCGTTCGAGGACGAACAAATGTTTAAGTGTGGGAGGATGTAACGACCCGGCCGGTTGTTTTTGAATTTACACCACGATCCCCTATTAACTGCTTTACCCGGTGTTTGTTTCTGCTATTGTGGGTTGCCGGGAGGATTTATTGGGAGTTTAGAGAGTTTTGGGACATTTAGTCCTAAATGAGAGCTTAAGTTTTGGAAATTCTGACCGTAGTCAGAACAGTGTGAAGACAGCCTTGAAAGGAATTTCGATGGTTCCGTTAGCTCCCGTTGGGTTGATTTCGGGCTTTAGGAGCATGTTCGGATTGTGTTTTGGAGGTCCGTTAATTAGGCTTGAAAATTCCGAAAAGTTGAATTTTTGAAAGTTTCTGATCCGATAGTGAGCTTTGATTCGAGGGTCGGAATGGAATTCCGGAAGTTGGAGTAGCT